>NC_085873.1:47747053-47762053 GCF_034702125.1 Engraulis encrasicolus | reverse complement strand
GATTGGATACTCTGTACAGTTCACCAAAATAGTATCCAATCACTGGGCGTGACTAATTTGGCTGATAGACTTGGAAGTGTGCGCACTAGGTTTTGAGAAATGTCCAAAGTCTCGAAGAGATAATCAAGCTGTCAGCGCATGTCCCCAATCACTGACATGTCTAATAGTGGTGTCAACAATGATCAATTCGGCGATCCGAATTGATGCAGGGCATGGACGATCCAGAATCAATCCGGCAAGTTCCAGGATCGATCCGGCAATTCTTTTTTTACTTTCAATTACTTCCATGGATATTTCGGGAGCAAATGAATGTTAAATTAAATAAAAGCACTTCAAAACATTGCAAGACAGATACAGACTGATGCAGAAAACAGCCAATAAATTGTTGCTCAATATCTGACTACTTGTATTGCCTCATCATGACTGATTAAACATTTGCTTTGCTTTCAGTAGAAATGTAATGCATTGCAATGCATTGTAGAATTGAATCGGATCGGATCGGATCGCATCGCATCGCATCGCATCGAATCGCTACCTCCCGAATCGTGATCGAATCAGATCGTGAGGGCAGTGCCAATCCACACCACTAGTGTCTAATGTGTAATGATGAGACATGGCTCTGGACTGGAGTACTTGATTGCACTTCAGAAACGATCTACAGAGAAACGATCTTCAGAAATGATCTCCACAGAAACGGTCATCACAACTCCCCCTCTCCTGTCCCTATCCCCCTTTTGAGAGCCAGACATTGAGAGCCATTATTGGGTCCCTCTGCAGAGGTGATGTTTCGATCTCTGAAAGCGTGTGGTTGAGTGTGTGGTGATGATGACATGTGTTGTTAGGGGGATCTAAGACCAATACGTATAAAAAACACACACACTCACTAGTAAGGGAAATCCCCCTTTAGGCAGACCTAGGCAGACCTAAGGACTGTTCTATTCAATGCTAGGAGTATTATGACACGCCCCTTTAGGAAGACCAGAACCTGGTCATGTTAGGTGCCCATAGCAACCTATTACAATGGCATATCTCTATATACTTAAAGAATCTCTGTATTGGACTGTGTACATTGGGACCTGGTGACTCAGTCACACTTTACCCCCCTGTACGACACCCCTGTTCATGGGCGTCGCTGATGACAGCTTTGACCAGGTCAGGGGACAAAATCATATTAAAGGGCAACTCCAGCCAATTTCAATGTGCTGTTGTATTGCTCACGCTACCCTTGACTTGTCAATACCCGGTGACGCCGCAGTTTTTGGCCCAGACCTCGAAAAAGGTAACATTAGTGAATGGGCAGCATGAATTCTGGAAATAAACAACTAAAAATCTCACACAGTGTCCCTTTAAATCAGAAAATGACTGTTCTTTCGAACCAACACACTGTGAATTCTTGGGACCCACTAGTTTGACGCCCTCTCGGTACTTCACATGGTAATCAAACATTTCAAACAAGCGATTTAAGGTTAGGGTTAGGTTTAGGGTTAAGGTTAGGGTTAGGGTTAAGGTTAGGGTTAGGGTTAGGTTTAGGGTTAAGGTTAGGGTTATGGTTAGGTTTAGGGTCGTATGACGTAAGCGGTAAGTACCGAAAGGGCGTCGAACTAGTGAGTCCCGTGAATTCTTTCAAATTCATGCTGCTGCAGGTCTACTGTATGGAGTGAAACAGTCATGTGATCGCGACAGTGGGCATCAGGTTAGAACGTTTTCTTTGTGATGATGACAGGTGATCGATTAATAACAAAATATAATATAATATTATAATATATTATCATTATAATGCAATATAATACAGTATTATGAACACACATAGACACAGACTCAGACACAGACACAGACACACACATACACACACACACACACACACACACACACACACACACACACACAGCGTGTGACTTTCATGTGAGTGCACCATTATTAATATTATTATTATTAATAATAATAGTAATAACAATAATCATAATAATCATAATAATCATAATAATAACAAATGTGAGTGCCTCTGTATCCTTGGTTTGACTCACAACGCCTCAATTTCTTTGTCTCTCTATCGCTTTAAAAACTTGTAGTAATGGAAAGGAAGGAACATCTAAACTTCATTTAATCTTCCAAAGTCACTTGTGAAAACACACACAAAAAATGATGGAAAAGAGATTTGTTGAATTGAGTTGAAGAAGGGTACTGTGCGTACAGTACAGTCCGGCTATTTGAGCGAGCCTTTTCATGTCTGTGCCATTATCACGTCAACTGTGCAGTTTTAAGTACTTCGCTTCACACTCATTCTAATCATTACAACGAGCTGCCTTCATCCAGACAAACCCTCCGCTTGGGATGTTGTTGAGTCCAAAGGAGAGGACAAGGTCATCTGAAAGGGCACCCCACGCCTATCATTACAATGTATTGAGGACCCAATTCTGGTCGGTCACCTCTCTCTCTCTCTGGGACCTGGACAACTGACCCATTCGCCCCCCTTGTCAGCTTCCCTGCTGCCACAAGTTCTGGGTATTCAACACTCAGGGCTTTTAGAGCAAATGCTCAGCATTCGCAAAATAGAAAATAGAAATGGCCTTAATAGCCCACAAAGAACTGTATTTTAAAAAGCCATGCAGCTCAAAGGACATTCAGAATTTGAAAGGAATGCAGAGCAAGGTTTGACAGATTTTCTGAATAATTGTCAAATGTGTCATAGCTCGAAAGTGATTCATTCTATCTATGTAGCCCAGGGAGGTAAAAACATTGTAGCTGTGCTTACAGTTATTAAAAGGATAGAAGGGAGAATTCAAAAAGTCAGAGAATGCGCGCACATCATAGCACAGGTGCTGGACCAAACAAAAGAAAACTGAAAGGAAAATATGTGCAATTAAATTTTGGGAGCATCACACAGTGTTGCGGACCTTTATTTTCCTTTCAACAGAAGTAAGAATTAACAGGTTAATTAATTACTCTCTCAAGTTGGTTGATGCTTAAATGTGTCAAAAGTAAGTGAACGGTGACTCTCCAAACCACTTTAGCAGTCCGCTGACAGAATTCCCCACATGTAGCTTTAGGCTGACGGAGCCGAACAACCGGCATGTGAAAAAAACTACTCTAATACTCTACTACTCTAAAACTAAACTAAACTATTGCGAAAACAGACTTCACGTGCAACAGGAGAAATATTGTCATTTGTATTCATTGTTGGTACTCCGGGATGAAAACATTCACACAGCAAGGGAAGTTAAACAGCATTTTACAGCAGGGGCGGTGGTAGCTCAGGTGGTAGAGGAGCATTCCAGAAACTCAAAGGTTGCAGGTTCGAGCCCCACTCGGCCTGACTCCATCGTTGTGTCCTTGAGCAAGATACTTAACCCCAAGTTGCTCCTGGTGGCAGGGTGGTACCCTGCGTGGCAGCCACGGTCACCGGTGTGTGAATGTGAGTGTGAATGGGTGAACGTGAAGCACAATGTAAATCGCTTTGAGTGCTCGAAGGAGTGGAAAGGCGCTATACATATAAATGCAGACCATTTACCATTTTTTTTTTAAATGACAGTGTATATTTTGAGACAGGCATGCCGCGGGCACCATGCAAACTCAGTCAAACTGCAGAGAGCAGCTTTAAAAAACCCTTTTAGGGCCGCCGGTCAGTGGGCTACCATACCATTAGCCTGATTATCATCGACTTTCAAATCTCTTCAAGACTTGGTCTGACCAAGACCATAACAATTAACGTTTCCCAAATGGCATGGTTGACCCGCCTCCCTAGGTTTGCTACTGGTTGACTGGTGTCCGACAAAGTGGGTGGAGTTCCCGTTTTTTCGGGAGATCAGAAACTATATTTATATTGCTCTTGGCCTGACTAGAAGCAACGGCCAAGATGCTGCGTCACTAGGAGGGCGTGGCCTGGCTACCATACCATTACACCAGAGATGCTTTAAGTATATAGAGATATGCCAACATAATATGTTGCTATGGGCACCTAACATGACCAGGTTCCGGTCTGCCTAAAGGGGCGTGTCATAATGCAGTCCTTAGTTTCTGCCTAGGTCTGCCTAAAGGGGGATTTCCCCCCCTCCCCCTTGCAATAATAGAACCCGGAAACAATGGGCCAATGGAACCTCTCTCTCTCTACTCTCTCTGATTACACTGGGGACCTGGATTGGATTCCGGCCCTAGATCATTTCCTGATCCTTGCCCGTCTCTCTCTACCAACTGGTTTCCCTCTCGGTCCTGTCCTCCTTCTCTCACTGCCTTTAGAAATAATAAAGTTGTAAAGGCAACTCAAAAAGTTTAGATTTCGCAAATGTGAAAGCATCACAATACAACAATTTATGTCAATTAGGACGTCTGGCTGACTGAGGATTGAGGCTCTGGAGAGTGAGGAGCTACACTTTGCTCTTAACAAGCCACTGATGATGACTGTGTCTGTTGCTCCGAAAGCTTTTATTTATTTATTTATTTATTTCCTGAATAAGGAAAAAAGAGGAATGTAAATGCAATCAGATGGATTTCGCTCCACGGTAATCAAAGCAGCCTTTGTTTTTGGGATGAGATAAAATGATGACTTGTCTTTGATTTGAGTTGATATGATGAAAGGGATTGGTGTGGATAAATCGGCCCTGGAAGACAAATCGCTAGAACACACACATACTTCTGCACACACACTTGCATGTACATGTACACATACACGCGCATGCACACTGACACACAATTACACACACACGCACGAGCAAGTACACACATATGCACAGTTGCACACACTCTCACACAGATCTACAAGTACGCACACACACAGCCATACCCCCTACACAACGCTGCCTCCTACTGAGGACAACACACACACACACACACACACACACTCACACTCACACTCACACACACACACACACACACAGAGCGAGGACAGAAACACACATATACAAATGCACGTAGGCCTACAAACTATTAGGACCCTACTTCATTGAAGTGAGCTGTATAAATATCCTGGAACGGGATATATTACTACCAAGGGAATGAAGTGAAAACAACAATAACATTTAAAAATCTTAATTGTTTTTATTCCCCAAAACATGACACCACAGGGAACATTCAGACGACAACACCATGCAAGAGAGGAGAGCCAGGCAAAATATCCAAACACCCGATACTCATGAACGGCGTGACGTTTTCCATGCGCTGTACACCCATTTGTGGGGGAAAACAGGCAATGCAAGTCAATTGGTGATGTTGGGGTTTAATAAACGAAAGATAAGGACCTGTAGACAAGTGTTGTTCACTCACAACATGCTGAAAACGTGTTGTGTTGCCGGCTGTTCAAATAATATCACCAAACAGCAGTGACTGAAGCATGGACTGTGTTCATTTAGGCAGAAATTCTCTAAGCTATGAGATAGGCGTCTCTCATTGGCTCCCATATAGCCCCGTTGGCGAACGCAGCCAAGTAAAAGATGAATGGGAGCCTATTGGGCTAAATGGCTCAGCAGGGATTTGTGACGGTTCTGTTCTCTGGTTTGTAAAGGTGTGTGCACATTCTGTACCTTATCATGGAAGTTGTATTAGAAGTGAAGTTAAAGGTTCCTGACATGGCTTTGTTCTCCCAAAGACGTGTTAGTTTTGTCCTGCAACACGCTAGCATTCGGCTAATACCTGCTGGCTGAGGAATCTCTGCGACTATTCACGACCAGAGCTGACGAGAGACGTACTCTGACTGATCCTAGCAGAGACATCTATGGTCACACACCTCAAAACCCCCCACCGCCGTCCAACATGTTAATTGAAGATACCCAAATTCTTAAGGATGAGGGCAGTCATTTCCTTTACCCCATGTACACATGCCGCTTTTCCACCACCTTAAATGCAATAAATAACAGGTGTCCGCAACAATCCTAACATAACTTTAAACACATCGACATCTGAAGTCGGACTTAAAACTACAAAACAAATGGCGTAGTGCCGTAAAGTCGATTGTCACGTGTTATGTCATTGCTATAGTTGAAATAAGGGTCATTTTCACGAATCTAACACTTGACAAGATGCAAACGTGTCGGCAAATGCTTTCACTTACTCATATCTATCGAACGCGACTCCATTGTTTCCAGGGAAAAAATCACACGGGCAGATAGTTCTATGAGAAGCGTACAGCCCCATTGGCACCCATTCATTATTTACTTGGCTGCGATAACATAGCTGCAGTGCCACTCCTGGCCACACCAGCTAGTCGTCGTTCTTGTACAAGATTCCATTTTCTTTGATTTAGGCAAGCCGATGTAGCATGTAAGTCAATGAGACATTTGGTTTGTTTTCACCCATAAAGGGGCGTAACGCTCATTCACGAGCCAAGTACCCGGATGGCCGTTCATGAGTATCGCAGGTGACATTGTTATCCAGCCAGAAAGATATCTGCCAATCACAGCTGACGTTGTTATCCAGCCAGAGAATTACCACCCAATCACAGGCAATAATGTTAGCAGAAAGTTTCAACAGTTTGTTACACAACAGTGCCATTCAACAAAATACAGTAATTCAGATTTACGTAAAAAATGATGTAAATAATAATAATAATAATAACATATAGGAAATACAAAGAAGGACCAAGTCAAGTAATCCACTGTCATATTTTCCATATGCATTCATTTTTGCTCAGACCATTTGTTGCATTAGTCTGCTGAGGAGGATCAAAGTACACTTGTAGGTTTAAATGGACCCATGTGACATAGCAACCTGAGGACAAGCCAAATGTGATTTCAGTGTGTGTGTGTGTGTGTGTGTGTGTGTGTGTGTGTGTGTGTGTGTGTGTGTGTGTGTGTGTGTGTGTTAGAGGTGTAAATAATGATCGATATGTAACAATGCATCGATCCTACGGCCGAGGATCGAATCTAATCGTACCGTATTGTTAACAAATCGTAACGTATTGTATCTTGGGGCATTAGGTAATATTATTATTAGGTATTAAAGGGACACTGTGCAGGAAATGGTCAAAAAAGGTAGGCTACTGTAACTATGCTGCTCATTGAAACTGGGCTGCCTATTGCCAAATTTGATCTTTTCATGAAAGGTTACTAAGTAATAAACTAATATTTTCTATTATGGACCAAGTACAGTCATTTTTGCAGCTAAAAATGTCTATTTCTGGAAATGTAAAATGGCGGACCATGGAGAAGATCCCCCTTTTCATGTATGAAAAGTGCAATTTTTCCAGTCATAATGAATACTTAGAATTTGATGGTGGTAGTAAGTATTAATGAAAAGGGTAACATTAGTGAATGGGTAGCATGAATTCTGGAAATAAACAACTAAAAATCCCTCATAGTGTCCCTTTAAGTATCGAAAATAATTGAATCTCTGCCTTAAGAAATCGATATCGAATCGTATCGTCATGGAGGCTGTGACTTACACCCCTAGTGTGTGTGTGTGTGTGTGTGTATGCACACACGCACGCTTATGTTTCTGTGTGTGTGTACTTGGGAGTACATGCATGTACGCATGTTTGTGCACACACGTTTCTTTGTCTACTTGTGTGTGTGTGTGTGTGCGCGTGTTTCTGTATCAGTGTGTGTGTCCTGTGTGTGAGTATGTGTGTATCTGTGTGAGAGATAAGGGTGTACCACGTGCCACATGCTAGTCTGATGAGACTGTCTGTCTGGTCAATTATTCCCTCCTTCAGAGCTTTGGAGGATGCTTTACAACCGTTACCCTGGAAACCAACAGCAGATATCCCCTTTCTTGTGTGTGTGCTGCATGCCTGCGTGCGTGCTTGCGCGTGCGTGTGTGTGTGTGTGTGTGTGTGTAGGGGTGAGCTGACTGAGGCAAGCGAAGTAAAAAAGCACATTAAATGCTCAACTGAGAAAACAGGGGGTGCGTTTCTCGAAGCCATAGTTGGTAACCACAGTAGCTACTTTGTTGTTTGCAATACAATTTCCCATTGGCATGACAACTGCCCAAGTTGCTAACTAGCTAACAACTACGCTTTTGAGAAACGCACCCCAGATTAGCTTGACAGTTTCTCGACACGACAGTGGCTATCCCCTTTGATGTGTGTGTTCGTGTGTGTTCGTGTGTGATCGTGTGTGTGTGTTCGTGTGTGTGTGTGTGTGTGTGTGTGTGTGTGTGTGTGTGTGTGTGTGTGTGTGTGTGTGTGTGTGTGTGTGTGTGTGTGTGTGTCCTCATGGACAGACCCTTTGCTACAACGTATGTGTGAGAGGCTGTCATGTGGTCGGAGGTAAGGAGTACTTTGCCTACAAAGCCAAAGTGCAGTAACTGCACCAACATTGCAACTGAGGAAAAATGCCTTCAAAGCCTCAGTATTGGGTTGGATATTGTAATCACTGCGAATTTGACGTAACAATACTGTACATGTATCTCTAAAACAGGACACATTTGGACCAAAAGGCGTTGTCACAAGATAAAGGAGGTGTAATGAAGAACGCTTTCAGTTAGGGATGCAAACGATTAATCGATTAATCGACTTTAATCGATCAATGTGTTAATCGATTAAAAAACATTAACTGCAATTCATCGACAATTCAACCTACAAGAGACCCAGGTGAAATGGGCATGTGAAGAGTGTGTGTGAACAGGGGTGTGAAAAGTGGGAATATTTAAAACGCCTTTGGATTAAAGAATTGAAATAGAACTAATTTAAATTTGGTATTTTATCTCAATTTCAAATTAAAAGTTTTCAATCGGGAAAACGCCGCTTATCAATTAATCGTGAGTCGATCGATAAGGCTATCAACTAAATCGATAATTTGCATCCCTACTTTCAGCCTAAACTAGTTGTAGATGCTGCACTTTGCCTTTGTAGGGCAGCGTACACCCTACAACAGTCAATTAAATCACTGAGTGCATTCGTGACATCATTGCTCACATTTCACATGCTTAGTACAAAAACATATATTATTTACAATATGTTCAATAACAATAAATACCATATTGTCATGACCCGTGTTAGTGCAACGCAAAAGTAGTAACGGAGGGAGAGTGTTTGGAGACTTTGTGACGAGTTCTGGGGTGCATTTCTCGAAACCATACTTGCTGACTACGTTAGCTACTTTGTTGTTTACAGTGGAATTTCCCATTGGCAACTATCCAAGTTGCTAACTGGCTAACAACTACGCTTTTGAGAAACGCACCCCCAGGCTTGTTCACGATTCATTTACCACCGTTACCATATAGACAGACGAGAATTAAATGTGCATACCCTTCCGTCTGAATCTCACAAAGTGCTGCTAAAACAAGGCAAAACAAATGGTGTACGATATTATAAAAACATAAGTGAAAAGCACAATTATACCCTGTATAAATAATGTGCATGCAAGAAGAACTACAGTCAAAACCCATGAAACACAGTAGAAATGTGCACTTCAGTGCTAGTGCTGCAGACTCTGAGGGCTGGGGAAGGACCAGAACGCAGGGTTGCCAGGTAAGTTACACGGTTGCCAAGTAACAGGGTTGCCAGTCAAGTAACAGGGTTGACAGTTAAAGGACCAGTTCAGTCAATTTCAATATGTTGTATTGCTCACGCTACCCTTGACTTGTCAGTGCTCGGTGACCCCACATTTTTCGGATCAGCCCTTTTCGAGATATGAGCAATTCTAATGGGGGCAGCGTTTGTTTACATTTTTTAAAAAATAACATAGGCCTACTCCAAATATTTTCCCAAAAGGTACCGTTGTTTGCTAGTTGTCTGTTGATGTTTTATAACATTTTGGATGTTTTTGGGAATAAATAAAAATGTTTTTTTGAAATGTAAACAAAGCGCTGCCCCCATTACAATGACCAGGATCTCGGAAATGGTTGAAGAAGACGAAAAAAAAATCTCAGGCACTGACAAGTCCAGGGTAGTGTGAGCATTACAACTGCATGTTGAAATTGACTGAACTGGTCCTTTAAATAACAGGGTTGACAGTTAAGTATCACAGATCCTCTAGAGGAGCTGTCAATCCCAGGTTCGGAAATTAGAAACTCCAGTCATATTATTTGGGATATATTCTCATCCATATGTTGTGTGTGAGAGAATCTGTGCAAATCCAACTCAATCCAAATCTTAGACAAAAAGAATTTTGATTTTATAGCCCGATCAGCTGATCAGGGGTGCATCTCTCGAAAGCGTAGTTGTTAGCAGTTAGCAACTTGGGTAGTTGCCAATGGGAAATTGCATTGCAACCAACAAAGTAGCTACTGTAGTTAGCAACTACGCTTTCGAGAAATGTACCCATGATCTGGTTTGATCAATTTCGTGACCAGGTTTTATATTGCTTCTCGAACCCGGGATTGTCACTTTCTGGCTATTTGGCCTGCTTCTGTTCTGGCCCAGAACTGGCCTGCAATTAGCGCTCTTCCAAAGGGCTGTGTACTTCCTATCGGACACTTTGTACCCCAGCGTCTCCTCACAATCCACCTTTTTTTTTGCACAAGTTGTCAATAAATAAGTAGATAAGTGCACCATTAAAGGATAAGATGTCTATAACAGTTTCCTGTGCGACGGTCTCATGAGAGCATATCATCATGGCTCCATAAGTTTTCCTGAAAGATGTACAATGCTGTACTTGTCTCCTGATAAGACTCTGCTGTGAGAAATAGGCAGCCCACAACCACTCCAAACAACCACCTACATACAGTACATACCCATGCACCCACACTATTGTGAAAGTAGTACAGGCCCGTAGCCAGCCTTGTGGTAGGGGGGGATCTTTTTCCCCCAAAAGTGAACTTCATTTGGATCCCTATGCCAATGTCCCCAAATACACGAGCACACTTCAAATATTTTCATTTAGACATATTTTATTCATGGTGAGTCTGCTGTGAGTCTGTTGCTGTCCTTAATTGTTTGTCTGTTGCTCCCCATTTTATAATTGCTTCAAATTACTGCTATCTGACAGTTATTTTCATTGTTGGCCCAGTGTTGGAGGGTTTGAGTGGGGGTGGGGGACGGGAGGGGGGGTTTGAACGAACCCCTCGAACCCCCCCTGGCTACGGGCCTGTAGTACACAGTCTTCTTGCTGCTGTTCTGTCTCTGGTCCACATTCGCAAGTTGCCCTTAGGTACAGTAGTGTGCACTGATTATCATAGACTTGCCATCGAACCGCCGAAGGTGTTGCGTCACTAGGAGGGCGCAGCCTGGCTAACAGTAGTGTGCACTGAATCCACACTTTTGTGACAGCAGTACACAGTCTTCCTGCTGCTATTCTGGTTGCCCTTAAAGTGGAGCACTCTGAATGATGTGCTGTGCTGTGTGTGTAGGCATCTGGCCTTGGTGCTTCGTCTTCGCACACAGTGTAGAGTACAGAGATCGTGATACTGATGTGGACAGTGGTTTGACCCTTCTGTGTGGATGGAGGTGGATGGTAGTGTGCCGATGATTTGGGGATTAGAAGAAACAGGAAGTGATGTCATAGAGAGAAACTCTCTAGTGGCCAATCAGCATGTCCCTGAAGATTCTTATTAATCCAGCGGAGGTTCCCAACCTCCCAACCTTTTTTGTGTCTGGGGTACCTCCTAAGCCTTTTTATCATACCATGAGTACCCCCTCGTTCGTGCTTTATATCTCTTCCTCTCGGACTATTCTCCATGTATGTAGTCCACAGCTCCATAAGGCAGCCGTGGCCTAGTGGTTAGAGAGTTGGTCTTTCAATCTCGGGGTTGCTGGTTCAAATCCCCCCTGACCTCTCCCTACAACTCCATCCATGGCTGAAGTGCCCTTGAGCAAGGCACCTAAGCCCACATTGCTCCAGGGACTGTAACCAATACCCTGAAAAATAATAGTTGTAAGTCGCTTTGAACAAATGAAAGCGTCAGCTAAGTGAAATGTAATGTAATGTATTTGTTACTAATTTGTTTATCCATGTGCGGTTCCTCCTGCAGTGTGCTCGTGTATCCACTGCGGTACACATACAGTACCCCTGGGTGGGAAACACTGTGCCAGAGGACAGTATTGGGCAGTCATGGGTAAGCGGTTAGGGCATCAGACTTGTTGTCCAAAGGTTGCCGGTTCGACTCCCAACCCGCCAGATTGGTGGGGGGAGAGATTAACCAGTGCTCTCCCCCATCCTCCTCCATGGCTGAGGTACCCTGAGCATGGTACCGCCCCACCGCACTGCTCCCTTTTGGGCACCATTGGGGGCTGCCCCCTTGTACGAGTGAGGCATAAATGGAATTTCGTTGTGTACAGTGTGCACTTGTGTGCTGTGGAGTGCTGTGTCACAATGGCAATGGGAGTTGGGGTTTCCCAGTTTGGCTTTCAGTAGTTGTGGCAGAGCAATTGAGCCTGGGAGGAGAGTTAGCAGCCTGCAGTTGGAGGGGATTGCAGTTGGGTGAGGTCATGAGGAGGTTCGGTGGGGTTGGGTTGGGTGGGGTGTGGGGCCACCGCGCTAGCTAGTTCTTTGCCCCCTTAGCCGTTGTCCTCTTTCCTTTGGCCCCATTTCTCCGTCCCACTGATCTCCAAAGCAAGCACCTTTCTTCAGTCTGCAGAGCAGTTCGGCTTGAGGATCTGGTAGGTGATTAGGTATTCCGGGTAGGCCTGCAAGACATTCAGATTATGTTATTGTATTGGTTTTTTTGTATGATTTCCAGATGTAATTTTTAATACTATGATGAACTGATTTTATTGAAGAAAATGACCCCAGGAAGAATAGCTGTGGCATTGCCACAGTTACTGGGGATCCAACAAATAAACAAATAAACAAACAAATAATCAAATTCAGATTATGCAGATGAAACCAAACCCCATTGAACACTTCTGCATGCACAAAGTAAAACCCTTGCCCAAGTTTTCTTTAAACACTAGTGACTTCATTGAGTAACTGGTCTTCCTGTCTGAAGTACTCATTACACAACCAACTGATTCAGAGCATGTTGGAACAAATACAGTATGTGGCAGGGTTTTTTACTCTCTAAAACATTAATTTCCTTCAGGATTCATTAAGCGCCTGTGTCTTTATTCTACTATTCTACACTGTAAACATTCAGAGGTGCTGAGGGGGCGCTGTGGCGCAGCGCGCTAAGCCCCCCCACATTTGGGCTTGCATGCCCACAGGGACCCCGGTTCGAGTCTGGTCGGGGTCATTTCCCGATCCCACCCCTTCTCTCTGTCCCACTCGCTTCCTGTCACCATTTCAGACTGTCCTATCGAATAAAGACATAAAAGCCCCTAAAAAATATCTTTAAAAAAAAATTCAGAGGTTAGCACTGTAGGGGAGCCTAAGGGCATTTTCACACTTTGGTCCCTTTCAGGCATTTTTTCAAACTCCTGTGTCCTGTGACTCAGCATTTTCTGTGCATATGTGAATGCTCCAAAGCATACCCAGACTCCTCAGAAGTGAACCTTGGTTGGTTGACGTGGTCTCAGTGTGGCTCCTGAAAAGTTACCACTGTGATAAGGTATAGTGACTTAAGCAGAGCTCTAGAGCAGTGTTTCCCAACCAGGGGTACGTGTACCACTAGGGGTACGCGAACACACTGCAGGGGGTACTTGGAAAATTGTTATTTTTACAACAAATGTATGGAGCAGTCACATAAGGACAGAGAAAGCGATAACGAACATGAATTAGGGGGTACTCATTGCACAACTAAGAGGTTTTGGGGGGTACGTGAGACCAAAAAGGTTGGGAAACACTGCTCTAGAGGACTGGGTGTGAAAAAAGTAGAGATGCACCGGATCCGATTCCGGTTTCGGATCCGGCAGGATAATAGGGTTTTTCACAGGATCCGGGTCCGGCAGGATCTCATGCAGTGGATCCGGTATCCGGCATGTTGCCTAAAAATCAGGGTCTGGTGCATCTCTAGCCTAGGCTTTTCAGTCAGTCTTTCACAACCGCAATCACTGCATGGAGTGAAAGCCCTTTGGAAGCGGCCTTTGCAGGCAGTGTGGCAATAAGCCAATAAGTCTAAAAAATGTTTTGAGCCAACATAATAAAAAGGGCCCACCTGTGCGAATAGACTATATGTTTCAACCCTTTTGTAGGATCCGGTATCCAGTTCCGGATCCGGCAGGATCTTAAGCAGTGGATCCGGTATCTGGCAGAATCCTAAAAATCAGGATCTGGTGCATCTCTAGAAAAAAGTGGACTAACACCCCATAAAAGTTTAACGGGACAAGAAAGAACACCTGGTTCTTTTCTGTAATATACACACAATGTGAAGACAAACGGAACTGGGAGTTCTTTTTCTGATGGTTCACTTTTTGGTTCACTTAAAGGGGACTATATTTGACAATAACCTAAAAGTTCTCTCTCGACCCCTTCCCCATCTCTCTATCCCCACTCACTTCCTGTCCAACTCCTCACTCTTCTATCGTGATAAAGGCTGAAAATGGCCCAAAAACTATTTTTAAAAAACAAAAAAGCAAATGTAAGTGTTGAGTACCTGTTCCCCTCGGTAGATGACGTACTCTGCCAGGGCCAGTCCATTGACACTGGGGCGGCCGGTTACGGAATGATGACCTGGGGGGGAGTGGGCCATCTTCATGGCACTGAACTGCAGGAATGACTTGCCAAGTGTCACCCGGCAGAACAGGAGATGCCTGAAGTACGAGGATGAGAGAGAGAGAGAGAGAGAGAGAGAGAGAGAGAGAGAGAGAGAGAGAGATGGCCATTTCAAATGAGTTTACCCAGGGCCCAGTGAAAACTGTCACCAAACCCTGACGTGACAACACATAACTGTTTCCAACATTTAGGTCAAAACCACTTAGTTCCACTTCAAAGGGCATATACCCAGAAGGCAAAATGTGTCAACTCCATTGACGAGGCAATGCTGATGCAAGAGTGATGTTGGTATTACCAAAAGTGCAGGGGTGCATTTCTCGAAAGCGTAGTTGTTAGCCGTTAGCAACTTCGGTAGTTGTCAATGGGAAATTACATTGAAAAAACGTGGTTAGCAACTATGGTTCCCAGAAATGCACCCCAGTTTTGGAGAGATATTTTCATGCTTGTCTGGCTCACCGGTTAGTTACCTTTAGGGTTGCCCCACCTGGCATTTCAATAATTGATCCTCTTGCTTGTTAGCAATGGATTCCTTCATTCAGTGTCC
>NC_085873.1:47732053-47739553 GCF_034702125.1 Engraulis encrasicolus | reverse complement strand
AACAGTGTTGGGCAAGTTACTGAAAAACTGTAATGCATTGCTGATTACATGTTACTGTCTTTTCAAAATAATCCCTTACACTACATTTAGCAATTTGGGGACCTAAGGCGAATTTAGCTAGGGGGGCCATCGGCCCATCCCATATCACATTTTTTTAAACATAAAATCTCAATTTTTATTTTTATTTTTTTTAATCACGATTTTTTATTTTAAAAAAATAAATAATTACAAACATAAAAAACAGGCAAACTTGGATTACAACCCTTTCTGGACAGATTTCAATGAATAGGCTATTTGAAATTTTGCGAAGGCCTACATTAAATAAACTAAAATGTGAAACTATCTTTTCACTTTAATATGAGAGCAGTGATGTCCCCTCACTGAAGTGTTATTTCATGTGTGCATGATGCTGTCACCTATTTGAAGTGACGTTGATGTTGGATTTCATGGAATACTTTTAAATGCCGCTTTGGGAAGTAGATAGAGTAGGCGACAGGTGCACTCTCTTTCTGTCAGAACAGTGGTTTGCAGGCGTTTGCGTTTTCACGTGGATAATAGGTGCATTCGATATGTGTCAACTTATATATGCGCATTTAGACAGCAATGCACCCTGGATGGAAAATGCTGCATGACGGTTAGATTTCCTGTCAAACTTCGAAATTTCGTCGACGTTGCGTTGACGAGGTGACATGTCACATGGTGTAAAACTATCGCGGGATGAATGCGGCTGCAGTCAGATCTTGCAACCTCTGCAGTTGCTTATCCCCTTCAACGCTCGTCGGCGGACTGCCTCCGAGGTCACGCGCCCATGAACTGGTTGGTCAACAACTCACTCACGTGTGTATATGGGTCTTGTCTCACACCTCTACACAAGTTTGCGCAGGTCCCCACTTCAGCTCCTCCTCACTGCCTGTCCCGCCACTCCTCACACGTGGTGTGTTAGTAGAGCAAACCGGTGCGAGCTCATCGTCTCGTTCATATTTGTGGCCGACTGCAAATGCGCTGTATTTAATAACACCCACATTGTGACAACAAGTTCTCGCTCACGTTCCTTTTGCAACATCGACGCTCGCTACAAAGTCGTATGGGCTTACTTACTGCATTCCGAAAAGCGCGCTCTCTGTCAAACCCTTTAAAAGACGCGTGTGCGTATGATCAACAGAGCCTTCACTCTCCCTGTGCTCGCGTTAATCGAAGTATCGAAGTAATCTCCTCCACCCACGCTCAAAGCGCGAGTTGCTCTCTTGCCTGCACTTCTCACAGCATTGTCAAAAAAAATACAGGGGATTGCCGGTGTTCGGGCTGTTGTTTTCTTCAAAGGGTGTTGTTTCTTTTGAGTGGTGACGCTGTGTAGTCTAACAACACTGAACATAGGAAACGCTAGAACTATCTGCAAATGTCTTATGCCTTCCTATTTTTTGTGCTCCGCTTGGTGTTATTGACCATGAAGAGTTTGTTGAGTGTGGCGCTTGACAGTTATCCTCCTTATCTGAAGACGTCTTTGTGTGAATGTTTAGGAACTCGGCTAGCACACATGGCACACATGGATGGAATATGCATACAGACTTCTGTGCTTCTGCAGTTGTGTCAGATAATGCAATCAATCAGCTGCGTAGCCGGTTTGCTAACCATGGTAGACGTTTTGGTTTGCACGCATGAGCTCCAGGCCAAAACTGAGCTCTGCCACTCCACTGAGCGACTGCCACCTTGTGGACACAAGAGGGAATCACAAGAGGGAATCACAATTCAGAAACGCATCACGGGAGGGCGGACGGACGGACGGAGGGACGGACGGACACCAAAGCCTCTTATAGAGATGCGTGGGACGCATCTAAAAAGTCAGAGAATGCGCGCACATCAGTAGCACAGGTGCCGGACCAAACAGAAGATAACTGAAAGGAAATGATGTCATTATCATTTCCTGTCAGTATAAAATAAAATAAAATGAATTATGAGAGATATTGAGCTGCTGTATGCACCACAACTTCTAACAAATTTTAAATCAATTTGGGGGGGGGAAATGGCCAGCCGTGAACGATGTGCTTTCTTTCCCTTCCTATAATTAAGAGACTCCCAGCTATTTTGCTCACCTGACCTGGCTGAAGCCAGTAATAATCTCAGGGTCACCAGCCACTGTTGGCGGATAGCTTTCTTTGGTATGTCATATCATATGTACCATTATTAGCCTACTATATTGTGTTTACACCTTGTGCATCAATTGTTTGTTTTTATGTTGAAGACATTACAAACCACCAGATTGTAGGTTTGTACTCACCTTCCTCTCTCTTCTCCACGTCCGCGGCCTCCTCTGCCCCCGGTGGCAGCAGGAGGGAGTGCAGCTCAGGGAAGCCGGAGCCCAGGAGCCCTGGGGGGGCATCCAGGCCAGAGTCTGGGCAGGGGGAGCCGGGCACGGGGCACGGAGGGAGCGGCGAGGAGGTGGAGGAGGAGGAGGAAAAGGCCAACTGAGAAGAAGAGGAAGACGAGGAGGAGGAGGAGGAGGAGGTGGAGGTGGAGAGGGGAGGTGCTGGTACTCTGCCTCCGCCGCCACTAGTGGTGGTGCCTGTGATGCCCTTGATGCCAGCGAGGTTGACTGAGGCGGGCACGCTGAGGACCTGAGGCTTGTAGCAGGAGGGCAGAGCGGAGGGGGGCATGGCGGCCGTGAGCAGCGCCCGCACGTCATCCGCCTTCACCAATCACAGAGGAGAGATAGAGAGAGAGAGAGGCAGGTGACAATCAAAGAACGTAGAATGTAGATTGAATAAGAACGATTACTGGATGGAAAATGTGTTGGCCACGGTGTAGTACGGGGGCATAGGATGAGAACAAGGCGCGCATGGGCAGTGGATGCGAGTGCCAGGCCATGATGGATAAAAATTGTGACACCAGAAAGTCCGCAAAATTGGTCGAAAGAGCCATGTACAGTATCTGTCAAGCAAAAAGAAAAGGTTTGCTGTCTTGACCAGCAAAATTAATTTGCCATTTCAGATGTGAAACATGCTGAATTTTATCGACCACATTCGTATTAAATTATGGAGGGAAAACATACAGTAGCTTTATTTTTTAAACTTCATAATTCATTTTCCTGTTAGTATGTATTTAGGCCTGCTTTAAATCACCAGACCACAGTTGCAGAATACTGCTGCACAGTAACATGAAAAGACAACAGAAGTAAACATTTTTATTGAAGTGCAAATGTGAAAGTCAACCTTGGACAGACAAATTAAAGGAACAAATGGAGAGGAACAAATGAAGGACAAAAGTGTTAGGCTACATGTGACAGCTGCATATTTAAGTAGACAGTAGGGAAGTGGGAGCGTGGAAGAGAATGGCGTCAGAGTCTGAGATGAACTTATTTGCATGTTTTCCACATCAGAGTATGTCAGTAGCACAGCTGCTATGCAAGTCAATGACAGTGTGCATTAAAAACAAGAGGTTTTTTTTAAAAACTAAAATTATACATTTTGGCCTGCATATTAACAAAGAATAATCCCTTAATAAAAGGGGATTTGTGCACTTCCTTATTTGTTAAAGTTAAGTAATGCACCTAGTAATGCTAGATGCTAATTCCTAATCTTGACTGGTTCTCTGGGTAGTGTGAAATGTAGTGTTGAATCGGGTTGTAGCACTGCTACAACTGCGATTGACTTGTGAGGGCTGAACAGGATTTCAAACAGTTTTGATTTCCTTGCGACCATTGTAGATCACAAGTTGGTCATGAGGTGAAATCGCTTATCGTTACCCCATGTACACTACACAATGCGAGACTCACAATTGACCTCTGATTGAGTCAGAAATGGTCCCGATTCCTACAAAGTCATGCGACTGACAAATCGTGGCAAAATCAGGCCAAAAAATCGCACAGTGCAAGCCCAGCCATTAGTCGTGAAATCTTGAGCAGCGAGTGTCAGCTCAGAGTGTTAGCTGAGGCTAACAGGTTTACTCATTAGCATCTCAGGCTCTGACTCTGATCATGCATTAGGGTGACACAGAGGACAGTGGAGTGACAGTCCAGTGAGTGCACAACGACAGGTAGTGCTGTTGGAGAAAGTTGCTTGGTCTTGGAACACACCGCCATTCCGACACAAAAAATGTATTTTTTAGGGGCTTTGTATACCTTTATTGACAGGATAGTATGAGATGCTGACAGGAAGTGAGTGGGAGAGAGAGATGGGGGAGGATTGGGAAATGACCCCGTCCGGACTCGAACCGGGGTCCCCATGGGCATGAAAGCCCAAATGTGGGGGGCTTAGCGCGCTGCACCACAGCGCCCCCCAAAACAATGTTTAAATGGCTCGGAATGACAATCAAATACTGTCGGAAAATTTGGTGTGTCGGAATGGCGATTGACCCCCTGTTGGTTTTGGTACTTCCTCCGTACATTGTGGAACAGTTTGAGGCACAGAAAGTTTGCGGAATACAAATGATCCTCCAGAGATGAAAACGACAAAGGATGTGTGAAATATCAGACAGACCCAGGCACAGATGAAGAGAGATGAAGGAAAAGGGAAAGAAAGGAGGTGATAACAGAATACGCCTGGAAGTTACTGAGATAGAAAACGACCAGTCAATTAGAAAGATGCGGTAGAAAAGTGAAAGCAAACAAGTGATACACAATGACACAGCAGACCTGGGCTGCATTTTTTCACTCCGCTATAGCAAGTTAGTCTGTTGCTATGCAATTTCACATAGGCAACCGATTAAGTTGCTAAGTGGTTAGCAAGCATGGAGTAGTCTTGGGCTGAGGTGGTGAGAGATATAGCCTGCGTTAGTTCTGCCAGGAAGACTCAGAGCACCTGTGCATTTCGCAGAGCCAATCAGCAGCTGCCATTTCCTTTATAGTGACGTGTCTAACCATAGAGGTAGAAAATAACACTAGAGAGGACCCCGCCCCCCTTTTTACGGCAATCTGTAGCGGCCATTATCTGTAGGTAGATCAGAGAAATGGAAATTAACGGAGAACGAGGCTCACCTCTGTCAAAAATGGCTTAATCATGTGAAAATGTCCATCAACACACTATACAAGGACAATAGTTGAAGTGTGTTGCTAACTATGTTCATAAAAGATATTATTTGATTTTTAAATGTATTTTATCGACTCATATGATTTAAGTAGATATTTAGCCTGACATTTCAAATCTGGTCTTTGTAAATATGAAGTAACACTTTAATCACAGTTTTAGTTAATTTCTTGACAGGGGTGGGCGTGTTCTCCATTGACTTGCATTGCCTGAAAGTACCTACACTACCTACGGAAGTTGGGAAGCTCCAGCTGCCATTTCCCAGTGCTGTCGCACATTGCTGTGTCCTCTCTAGTGTTATTTTCTACCTCTATGTGTCTAACTCTCCTTTCTTGCTGGCTTTAGGCATGGCCGGTACGAAATCTCCTCCTCCATCCCCACCGCCACCAGTTGGGTCCAGTCTTCCTGTCCGGGGGGTTAAAGGTCCAGTTCCTGCTGCACGGCTACGGCAGGCTCTACTGGATCCGCCAGCGCAAGACCCGGGCTGATGATTGGACCTACGCCAAATACTGTCTACTTATGCCAATTCCATTGTCAATTATGTTAACATTAAATCGTTAAATACGAATTCCTCTCTCTGAGTCTTAATTGCAGAAATATACATCAGTGGTTCCCAACCAATGGGGGTCGGGACCCAACCTATGGGTCGCCAAAGATCCACAGAGGGTCGCGAAGCCCTGTTGATTTTAAGGGGTTTCATTTTAATACATACAGCACTGGTCTCCAAACAACGGCCCGCGGGCCAACTGCGGCCCGCGGGCAGCAAATTTCTGGCCCGCCATGAGGTCCTTAAAAATGAAACCATAAATGCGCCTATTTGTGGCCATGCGCGATTTTTGATCACAAAAACGTCAGTCGTCTCTCCTAAGCATTCACAAACAGTTAAATCTTATAATAACAGTCTCATGACAGACATTGACAATGACGCAAAATGGTGAAGTGCAATCTGTTGTCTCCTAGACATCTAGAGAAGCCGTTATTCATCATTGCGTTTACCTCGGTCATCAGACCATTCGCAATTGTGCGGTATCGAAGCACTCTCCTCTCTTCTGGTTGAAAATGAGGACAATTCTCTCCTTCCCTATTTTTATGTATTTAGCAGGCCAGATACATTTTGTCTTTTGTTTACTCACATTTATGTGAAGTTTGGATGACAATTATCCCGTATTTTGGAAGTATCATTTATGCAAGGTAGTAGCCTACATGTAGAGACGTTAACGCAATTCAAGCTCCAGAGAACAGTCGTTACCAAAAGAAGGGAGGACAAAAACGAAACCAGTTCCTTTAAAATGTCTTGGAAATATAGAGCCAGGTAGAAGATTAGCTGAGTATTCCTGAAGGTCAACGTTGCTGGGTGCAGCCTGCGCGCCGCGGTGAGCCGCGCCCTTTCTATTAAACCTGGAGAGTCATGAGGCGCGAAGCGCACAGTTATTTAAGCCAAGTCGGCAGAATTTTCTCAACTCTCTTCTGTTTGCAAATGTAAACGATTCTCCTTTGCTTCTATTGTATGTTTTTGTTATATCAGTTTTGCTTTGTCTTGCACTCGTAATATTCAAGGTCTGGCTGACCGTATCTGTATTTCTGTATCGCACGTGTATAACTGTATCGCATTCCTAATTTAGCCTATCTGAAGGCGCCACGGGAGCATCTGAGAACAGTAGGCTACCTTGCTCCACCCTACCCCTAACCCGAATTTCAGAAATGTCCAGGAAACATACGTAGGCTAGTAGTTAGGCAGAATAGGGTTTAATATTCCTGATGGCCCACCTCATCTCCCCGACAGCCCCGACGGTGCACGGTGCTCATGAGCGTGTTTCCCTTTGTTCAACCAGAAGAGTCTTGAGCGCTCAGTTATGCAGTTAGAGCACTCACTCTGTCCTCTGTTAAATCTGGACGATTCTCCTCCCCTGCACTATTTTTGTGTATTTGTGATATCACCCTCTTTGCATTTTAGCTGGCGTACTGTAGTAGCCCATTCTAAATGTGGAGGATATTTTTCCCCCGTAGTTTGGTAGGGGCGCGTTATGCGAGATCAGTTGAGCAGAGAATGCATGATACATCGGGGATGCGTTGGAGGAAAACTAATATGATTTTCGAAAACGACCGCAATAAAGAAATATATAGACGAGCATTCCTGGAAACTAACTATTTCATCTGCCTGGGTGCCACCTGTTGCATGGGCTTGCGTCTTTTCTGTTCAGGCAGAGGTGAGATGCAGCGCACGAGTTCAATGAGATTTAATCGCTATGGAAATTACTTTTGTTCCTCGATCGAATTGGGATTTTAGCGCACATTGACCTATATTTGTTTTAGGTCTTGTCATGTAGCCTAAATCTCTCTCCCCCTCCCTCCCTCCGTGCCGTGACTGAAGTGGCTCTGCTGGAGAGCACGTTCAGCAGTTGAACATGCATTCAGCAGTTGAACGTGCTCTCTCTCTCTCTCTCTCTCTCTCTCTCTCTCTCTCTCTCTCTCTCTCTCTCTC
>NC_085873.1:47709553-47714553 GCF_034702125.1 Engraulis encrasicolus | reverse complement strand
AGGGTGATGAAAAAAAAAATCGTATTGCATCGGCCATGAAAAAACCTGTATTGGTCGACCCCTACTTGTAAGCTCAGTCTCATTACTATTTATTAAATCCCCATGTCCACACCAAACACAAACATCACAAATGTGAAAATTCATATATGGCTTGGGGAAAAAGTTTTTTTTTTTTTCAAGTAAGTGAACTCTCTAGGTCAGTGGTTCTCAAAGAGGAGAGCGGGGACCCCTGGGGGGCCGCGAAGGGATGCTAGGGGGGCCGCGGAAGGTTGGCAGAAAAAGTATAGCAGCACATCAAAATAAATAATTTATGAATTGATTTGCACCAAAAAAAACCACAATCAGCTATTCCCATTACAACCAGGGCTGTAGTGGAGGGTAAACGCACGTAAACGCCGTTTACGCACCTCTGGAATTTAGGAAATAGCGTTTACCCACCTCTAAATAGCGTTTACGCAGCTCTTAATGGCAATTACGCACGTCAAAGTTCCCTGCGCCTTGTGATCTGCCGTTGGAATAATCCAAAATAAATTTGGTGTCATTTAAAAAATATTGTTGAACACACTTAACACTTTAGTAGGAATCATTTTCATCTGCTCTGTATTCGGGTATGTGACCTTCCAATCAGTGCCTTTCGGCTGCGGCGGCGACACCAATCAGGATCCAGGGAATATGTAAACACATACACGTTGTGTAGTTGCCTGCCTGCCTGCCTACCTGTTCAAAGTTAATCATCATGGATATTAGGAGATATTTGAAGGGACCATCCAGTGCTTCCACTTCCGCAGATGCCAGCAAAAGGCCTCAAGTACAAAGTAAGACTGACAGAGATCAATTTACATGAGTCGTTAAATGTGCTTTATAAATAAGTTTGACTTGACGAATTATAGCAATGACAGAACGAGCTTTCAAGATTAGCTAATGCGCAGTCATGCTATCCTTCCAAGTTATGTTACTTTTTAACACCTTGTCCTAGCAGCAAACTGACCGATTCTTCCTTATGCTTTCTATATTATGAAAGGTAACCGCGAGTAGCGGCAGTTCTTAATTATTAGGCCTACTTAATACCGATGCGACGCACACATCGCAACGCGAGGGAATTTAAGATGACTTTTTGTCCAGTTGGGAGAGTCCAACAACACTGTGCCTTGGATCAATGTGAAAACAGGCACTAGTTTATGACTTTTGCAACAGAATGCATCAGTGAAGCAGGAATTATCTTATCTAATTATTATTATTGCTAAATGCAAGCTGTTTTCCCCTCACATGCTGTGATTCACACTACAGGACATTGTATTTCAACTACGGTGCCACCTGCATTCATTACAAAACCCCCTGGCATTTGTAACAGAATAAACATAAGAGCAGGAATTGCAATTCCAGCCAAGAATTGCTAGATCCAAATGTTGAAGTCTTTCCCAATGCTGTGATGTTGTAGCTTGCTAAACTTAGGTCCTTAACAGGTCCTTAAAGGTGTACAAAGTAGGCTATTATGGGTCCTCATAAACTACCAATTTGGCACAACTGCACAGATGCTCAAGGTGTCTTTTCAAGAGATTGAAATTATGTTCACTTATTGTATCACATGGAGGTCTACTGACAATGTAGATTGTCTAAATGTGTTGCCTATTAGCCTATTGATTGATATATTTATTAGGGATGTGGGGTTAAGTACTGATTACATTTGATAGGCTACTTAATATTTGCAGCATTTAGAGGGAAAAACTGCACATTGGTTGGACGATATTATAGTGTCCATATGCGGAATGTTTAGGTTAATAGGCCTACCTAGTGAGCCACAAGGCAGCCGAAAACATTGGCTCTTTCTCAAAACCTAGGCCAGTGCCCTACCAAGTGTATCAGCCTAATTAGTCAAGCCCAGTGATTGGATACTCTTTATTAGTCACACCCAGGGATTGGATATTCTGTAGAGTTCACCAAAAAGTATCCAATCACTGGGCGTGACTAATTAGGCTGATACACTTGGAAGGACACTGTCCTAGGTTTTGAGAAAGACCCATAGTGATTCACACCTTGCGTTGCTTTGTGCTATGTCGCGTTGCGTCACGGTCTGTCTGATCAATAAATTCATAGTTTACCCACCTCTAATTTGACCACTACAGCCCTGGTTACAACAGTATCCCCATTGGTTAAAAACTGCATCATAATTTTATTTTTGTGTGTGTGTTTGTGTGTCGATGAACTGTTTGTACAGTATGTGTACTTGGGTGTTTGTGCACAGTATATATACTGTACATGTGCTTGTGTGTGGTGTGTGTGTGTGTGTGTGTATGTGTGTGGCGTGTGTGTGTGTGTGTGTATGTATGTGTGTGGTGTGTGTGTGTGTGTGTATGTGTGTGTATGTGTGCGCGCGCGCGCGTGTGTGTGTATGCATGTGTGTGTGTGCGTGTGCGTGCGTGCGTGTGTGTGCCCATGCTTACCTTAGCTTCGTGTTTCACCAGCACTTCGATGACGTCAACATGAGACTTCTCCGCCGCCAGGTGTAGTGGGGTCAGGAAGCTTTTACACACACACACACACACACACACACACACACACACACACACACACACACACACACACACACACACACACACACACACACACACACACACACACACACACACACACACACATATAGTGTTCGAGTCAAATTAACCTTTAGCATACGGTATGAGAACAGGTGTGTTGAATGTCAACATTTACATGTGTGTGTGTGTGTGTGTGTGTGTGTGTGTGTGTGTGTGTGTGTGTGTGTGTGTGTGTGTGTATGTGTGTGCATTCGTGTGTGTGTATGTTAGAAGGAGACTCACTCCTTGTTCTTCTCGTTGACGTTGGCTCCTTTCCTGAGCAGCAGCTCACACACTTGCATGTGTGTGTGTGTGTGTGTGTGTGTGTGTGTGTGTGTGTGTGTGTGTGTGTGTGTGTGTGTGTGTGTGTGCGGCGTGTATGTTAGAAGGAGACTCACTCCTTGTTCTTCTGGTTGACGTTGGCTCCTTTCCTGAGCAGCAGCTCACACACCTGCTTCCTCCTGGGGTATGGAGATGCTGAGGCACTGTGCTATTGGACAGGACAAATTCATTACATGAAGAGTTCAGATGCAAAACCCCCTAACTCCATTTCTGAAGACCTGCACTTCTATATTTTATAGAACCCCGTTGTTGGTTTGGTTTACATTCATGTACTTGATAATACATATAAATAGTTATATTACATAAATAAAATAAAAAATATGCAATTTTGATAGCTTTCTATTAAATAAAAATGAATGAATATTATTTTCTGAAATGGCACTTTAGGGGCTTTTGCATCTGAACTCTTCAAATGTTGAGTCACAGTGCTGTTGGACAGGGTAAATGAAGCACTTTGCATTACTAAAAAAAAAATACCAAAGAATAATATATGGTCCAATATAGATACGCGATCCAATATATTGACTGTTTCATATAATCAGACAGGGTTGCAGAATAAAATCTTTAATATAATAAAAAATTCCCTTCCAAAACACCATAAAAGCCTTTTAGTAGCTCACACGCTTGCTTGCTGTTTTTACAGAGATGCTGACGTGTAATACTGTCAGACAGGACAAATGAATCGCTCCATTCAGCACCACCCAAAGTGCTAACGCAAGACCTAATTTATTTTAAGCTTTAGCAGAATACAGAAAGTAGAAATCTGGACCACCCAGCCACACAAACGAGCAACAAGCAGCCAAACAAGCAGCCAAACAAGCAAAACAGACAAAAACAAACGCATCGCTTCATTTAACACCCCCCAAAGTGCTAATGTGCAAATGCTAGACCTAATTTATTTTAAGCTTTAGCAGAGTGCAGAAAGTAGAAATCCGGGCCGTCCAGGCAGCAGCCAAACAAGCCAAACAGGCAAAAACAAACGAATCGCTTCATTTAGCACCACCCAAAGTGCTAATGCTAGCTAGACCAAAGCGATCGATCTCCAGCTGCAGTGGATTACTGTTAGTTGGAATCTGGGTCAAACAAGCAGAATCACAACATTTAGGCAGAGAGAGTAGAGAGAGAGAGGTTCCATTGGCCCATTGTTTCCGGGTTCTATTATTGCAAGGGGGAGTGGGGGGAAATTCCCCTTTAGGCAGACCTAGGCAGACCTAAGGACTGTTCTATTCAATGCTAGGAGTATTATGACACGCCCCTTTAGGCAGACCGGAACCTGGTCATGTTGGGTGCCCATAGCAACCTATTACATTGGCATATCTCTATATACTTAAAGAATCTCTGATTTAGGGGCTAAAAAGTGCTACTGTCAGACCAAAGCAATCGATATCAAGCTGTAGTGTAGTGCAGTGGTTTCAAACCTTTTTTTCTGGTAGGAAGGAACCCCTTTTCTGTTTGGTTTAGTAAACACAGGTGTGCACACCGGTCAAATGAACTTGGTAGGAAAGCAACTGTCGTCGCACACTCAGAACTTAATGCAATACCTTTAAAATAAAACCAACGTTTCGTCTTACGCCTTCATCAGGGTCATGTCATACACAAAAACAGCTGAACATACACATACAGTGTGTGTGTGTGTGTGTGTGTGTGTGTGTGTGTGTGTGTGTGTGGTGATTACCAGGGCGGTGTCGTGGGTGTGTGTGTGTGTGTGTGTGTGTGTGTGTGTGTGTGTGTGTGTATGTATGTGTGTGTGGTGATTACCAGGGCGGTGTCGTGTGTGTGTGTGTGTGTGTGTGTGTGTGTGCGCACGTGATAACCAGGGCGGTGTCGTGTGTGTGTGTGTGTGTGTGTGTGTGTGTGTGTGTGTGTGTGTGTGTGTGTGTGTGTGTGTGTGTGTGTGTGTGTGTGTGTGTGTGTGTGTGTGTGTGTGTGTGACTGTGTGTGTGTGTGTGTGTGTGTGTGTGTGTGTGTGTGTATGTATGTGTATGTGGTCGTTACCAGGGCGGTGTCATGGGTCTGTGGGTGTCTGAAGTTGACTGTCTCCATGGTGAGGTGTTTCTTCAGGTGAGCCATGTCCGCCTCTCTGGCCGC
>NC_085873.1:47664553-47702053 GCF_034702125.1 Engraulis encrasicolus | reverse complement strand
GTGAATAGTGTTACCTTAACCAATCAGTAGTAACTGACTCCGCGGGTGAGTTCTGCGTCACCACTCTCAACTGTTTGCTGATTGGCTAAAAACAGTGAGCGAACCGAGCTAGGAGGGTTTTGCCAGACTATGTGCAGAGCCAAAATCTTTGGGTGGAAGTACATAGGATGGCGTCGCCAGGCTGGGTGGAGATACATAGGATGGCGTCGCCAGGTTAGCTGCTTGTGGCCTTGTGATAAAATGTGTGACGTCATTGATGATGGAAGTTTTATTCAATATCTCGCAATTTTTTGCAATCAGGACGTTGAATGGGGAGAAGCCTCTCAAAAGCTGCTCTGCCTAGGTTGAGAGTAGGGGGTTTGAGGGGCTGATGTACAGTATGCCAATAAATGCCTGGGCTGTGACTTTGACTTTATCTTCGCTAGCAGGTCATTGCATTATTACATAGGCTGGGTAGAAGTACATAGGATGGCGTCGCCAGGTTAGCTGCTTGTATGCTAATTGCTGTAATCTGATGTGCTGTGATTCAGTGATTCATGCTAAGTGCTGTGTGTGTCATGCCAGAATCGGAGCTCCAACCGCCAAAGATCGGCTGAATGGACTCAAAAGTGCCTGAAATCTCACACTACCAGACTCCAAAGTGGTAGAAAACAACAAGGCACTTTCTTGCACTTTTTTCCACCCACCCCCCGACCCCCCTCTATCTATTTTTATTTTTTAATCTTTTTGAGGACGCAAAAAACACAACAATTTTTACTCTTTATAGGCTTCAACTTATAATAAGACGTAATAAACTAATCTTGAATCTTGAATCTTGAATTTTGAAAAGTGGTACGATTTAAGCATTAATCTATAAGGCAGTTGTAAAATGAGACTATGCTTCCGAAATAAAGGTGTGTTTTCATTTTTTTTTAAAGCAGATATCTCCTACCTTCCTCCCATCGCTGGCGTGGCAGTTGACATTCAGAGGCGTGAGCAAGGTCATCAGTTTCTCCTCATTGCCACTCCTGAGGACAACATTGTAAAAGTGGCAGAGTACAGTAGAAATAACTAATCTGTTAGAACACGGCCCATGGTGTAAATTTGCTGTTACCAGAATAGAAATGACCAAGTCATAATATATTGCTAAGGGCTCTGTGTAATGTCATAGTAATGTCATTGTAGTGTACATAGTACTATGGTATCTTTACAAAGATCATAACAAGAGGGCACAGACTATAAGGAAGGGTTGTCAAACTCAAATTCACAGTGGGACAAAATCAAAATCTGGGACAAAGTAAAGGCCGAACTCATTACTATTATTTTTTAAATATGGCTTAACTTTTGCAGGCATGCATGCATGTACTGTAAAAACTCAAAGGCAAATTTGACAAACACTCATCCTTCTCACTTCCCATCGTATATGGTAAGACCTGTGCCTCCATTGCACATATAGCAATTATAGCAATTATAGCCACAATGTCACAGGTGATACAGCTAAACCCATATTCAGCACTTGCACTAGCCCAGTCTTTCTCAAAGTGGGGCGTAAACCCCCCTGGGGGGGTGCGGAGGCATCGTGGCATGTGACATCTGATTTTTTTTTTTTCCCCAAGGAAATGATTTCCTGTCTCTCCCACTCACCTATATATTTTAAAGGGACACTGTGCAGGAAATGGTCAAAAAAGGTACTGCAACTATGCTGCTCATTGAAACTGTGTTGGCTATCACCAAATTTTATATTTACATGAAAGTTTACTAAGTAATAAACACATATTTTCTAGTATGGTCCAAGTAGAGTAATTTTTGCAGCTAAAAATGGCTATTTTTGGAAATTCAAAATGGCGGACCATGGAGAAGATCCCTCTTTTCATGTATGAAAAGTGCAATTTTTCCAGTCATAATGAATACTTAGAATTTGATGGTGGTGGTAAGTATTTATGAAAAGGGTAACATTAGTGAATGGGCAGCATGAATTCTGGAAATAAACAACTAAAAATCTCACACAGTGTCCCTTTAAGCCCAGATTATATTATAAATTGCCATACATTTGAATAGCATAGGAAATAGGAAAACACACGTCAGTCTTTGGGGGGGGGTGGGCCTTGGAAGCATCCAGACCCTCCAAAGGGGGGAATGATGGGAAAAGTTTGACAACCACTGCACTAGCCCAACCCATTACGTAACTACATGTCACCACAGTAGCGATTACATTTACAATGTCACCACAATGACACCTTCCACACATGCGCACATACACACACACACACACACACACACACACACACACACACACACACACACACACACACACACACACACACACACACACACACACACACACACACACACAATCATTATGCAACTGCTTGGGGATCCTATTCTCACAATAGGGATCACAGCCGGTGCCGGAGTGCCGGAGTGCCTCCCTCACTAATCCAAGGTCAGCACACCACACACAGACTGCGGAAAGACAATCAATCGGCTTCTCAACATGTACTATGTATGTATTATGGGCAGTCATGGGTGAGCGGTTAGGGCGTCAGACTCAGAGTAATCAACCAGTGCTCTCCCCCATCCTCCTCCATGACTGAGGTACCCTAAGCATGGTACCGTCCCACCGCACTGCTCCCCATGGGGCGCCACTGAGGGCTGCCCCCTTGCACGGGTGAGGCATAAATGCAATTTCGTTGTGTGCAGTGTGCAGTGTTCTCTTGTGTGCTGTGGAGTGCTGTGTCACAATGACAATGGGAGTTTCCCAATGGGCTTTCGCTTTCACTTAGTAGGCTACAGCTATTAGCCAGGCCATGGCCTCCTAGTGACGCAACACCTTCGGCGATGCTTCTTGTCAGGCCAAGAACAATGTAAATATTGTTTCTGATCTCCGCAAAAAGCGAGAACTCCACCCACTTTGTGGGAAACCAGTCATCAACCAGTAGTAAACGAGGGGAGGCGGGTCAACCATGCCGTTTGGGAAATGTTGGTTGTTATGCTCTTGGTCAGACCAAGTCTCAAAGAGATTTGAAAGTCGATGATAATCAGGCTAACAGCTACAGCCTATGGAGGCTGCCAATTGAGGAACCACTGGATATCATTTATTCAGAAAAAAAAGATATTTGACCAGTAGCCCCAAAATGCACGCTGTGCCATCTGAGGCACGCTGTAATAGTCATAGAAAGGTTAATTAGGCCTAACTCAGTGCTACTCTACTATGACATAACACAGGGCCTTTAATGCACTACGACTCAGTCATTGCCATTCTGGTAACAACAAAGTTATAAACCGCAGAATTCATAGGCATGTAGAATTCCGTAGCTTCTTACTGCAGTAGGCGGGCCTGTTCACTCTCACGCCGAAAAGACTCAACTACATCGTAACAACATTGCTATGAGAAAGCAAGGAGTCTTAGGTAACCTTGGTCTTGGTCAATACCATTTTGGTGACAATATAGGGTTATGACAGAGGCTCGGCAGTAAGAGTGTTTCTTCAAGAGCATGGATGGTCACACCAGAGAGAGTAGAGAGAGAGAGAGGTTCCATTGGCCCATTGTTTCCGGGTTCTACAGTTGCAAGGGGGAGGGGGGGGGGAATCCCCCTTTAGGCAGACCTAAGGACTGTTCTATTCAATCCTAGGAGCATTATGACACGCCCCTTTAGGCAGACCGGAACCTGGTCATGTTAGGTGCCCATAGCAACCTATTACATTGGCATATCTCTATATACTTAAAGAATCTCTGGTCACACTGTAAGAACATTAGCGGCACACACTCACCTGGCACTCTCCAGCACCTCCTCCTTGCGGTAGTCACCTGCGATTGGCACAGACATAAAGGTACAGTATATTTAGTCTCTGTTACATAACATTACATTGCATTTGGCAGACGCTTTTTAGCCCATACAAAGTGCACTGAAAATATACAGAATATTTAATGTCTCTTACATAAAACTGTCTTTTGGATAGCCTCCAGTCCCTCGACATCTTGACTTTAAAAGAAATACTAAACACGATATAGTGCTTTTCCACTCCTTCGAGCACTCTCAAAGCATTTTACAATGTGTGCCACAATGTGTGCCTCACATTCACCCATTCATACTCACACAAAATCACCTGCCACCAGGAAGTAATCTGGGGTTAAAGGGACACTGTGCAGGAAATGGTCAAAAAAGGTAGGCCTACTGCAACTATGCTGCTCATTGAAAATGTGTTGCCTATTGCCAGATTTGATATTTTCATGAACGTTTACTAAGTAATAAATGAATATTTTCTAGTATGGCCCAAGTACAGTCATTTTTGCAACTAAAATTGGCTATTTCTGGAAATTCAAAATGACGGACCATGGAGAAGATCCCCCTTTTCATGAAAAATGTATTCTTTCCAGTCAAAATGAATACTTAGAATCTGATGGTGGTGATAAGTATTCATGAAAAAGGTAACATTATTGAATGGGTAGCATGAATTATGGAAATGAACAACTAAACATCTCACACAGTGTCCCTTTAAGTCTTTTGCCCAAGGAGAAACAGGCCAGGGCGAGCAGTGCAGGTCTTGAACTGGCAACCTTGCGGTTTCCAAACAGGTGTCTCTACCACTTGAGCCACAACCACCCCAAAAGTAGCATGAGTCTTTCTTGCTCAGTGTCTTGTGTGTTCTTAGTTTAGTTTAGTTTAGTTTATTGTTTTATTTGACAGGGGCCATGTACAGGACAACTCCAGTACCAGAGTTAGCTACAAAGCTAATTTGCATCCGTGGTCCCTGGGCAGGAAACTATCAAATAATCACATACATTAAAAACATGGACAATGCGTGTCCTTACAAATGTTACACACTACAAGGAGTCATATCACACTAGCATACCACACTGATGCAGTATACTGTATATGCCCTATTCAGAGCAGGGGTGGCTCTAGCTACTTTGGACTTTTAAGAGGGAAATTAATACAGTATACACAGAGGAGTGTCATTGCTTCTGACCATGCAGCACATAGGCAACTTTTTATCTCAAAATACGTTTATGTAAACTTATTCTTCTTAATGTGTTTTTTGTACATTTATTTTCCTTTTTGTCTATGTGTTTGTCTGTGTCTGTAACTATATGTATGCTGCCATTTTGACCAGGACTCCCTGGCAGAAGAGACTGTAGTCTCAATGGGACAATCCTGGCTAAATAAAGGATAAATGAAAATGGGGCCCTAGGCCAGGGGTGGATCTAGCTACTTTGGGGCCCTAGGCTAGGGGTTCATTTTTCCAACTTGGGGCCCACTTGACATTTTCACAAATGTCTGGGGCCCACCTCTGACCAAATAAACAATAAAAGTCAAATAAATCAACAGCAAAACACACAGTAATATGATTTAGGTTTTTTTTGAAAATGATTTCAAGGCCCACTTGGAATACCTTCAGAGCCCACCAGTGGGCCCTGGCCCACAGTTTGAGAATCACTGCCCTAGGCGAACTATAAACATGGAGCCCTCAAAAGTCATTCTGTTGCCAATTGGCATGGAAGGAACACGGGTGCTATTTTAGTGTTCTGTCTCGTATATATCTTCGACTACTTAACATACAGTAAGTGACAGATTAAGATAAGGCCTGTGTGTGTGTTTGTGTGTTTATTGCAGCTGGTGTGACAATTGGGGGCCCCTATGGAGAGCAGATTTGGTCGGCAATTGCCCAGGTTTGCCTAATGTAAAGTCCGCCTCTGGTTCAGAGCATGGCACCGGGGTGGCACTTTCATGGGCTCAGCAATTTACACACACGGTAAATGTCCCATGTGCTAATTCAACACTTAAGAGCGTACCACAGACACTATGGGTGTAGGACTCAACTCCCTGTTGAGTGTTTAGTCAATACTGCACAACTTAAGGGTGCAGCAAAGCCTCGACTGCCTTGCGTAGACAGACACTATGGGGGATGTTGGGAGGATGGAGATTTTACATTGTGCACACGGGGCATGTTCTTTCAAAGGGCATATTCTGAGCAAGCAAGGTGTTAGTGAGTGAGAGTGAGTGAAACAGAACAGGGCAGAGAGGGTCTCAAAGTGTGTGTGTGTGTGTGTGTGTGTGTGTGTGTGTGTGTGTGTGTGTGTGTGTGTGTGTGTGTGTGTGTGTGTGTGTGTGTGTGTGTGTGTGTGTGTGTGTGTCAGAGAGAGAGACAGAGACAGAGACAGAGACAGAGACCAGAGGTGTGTGTGTGTGTGTGTGTGTGTGTGTGTGTGTGTGTGTGTGTGTGTGTGTGTGTGTGTGTGTGTGTGTGTGTGTGTGTGTGAGAGAGAGAGAGAGAGAGAGAGAGAGAGGGAGAGAGCTACAGTAGAGGTGTGTGTGCGCTGTATGTGTGGCTGTATTTTGTAGGCATGCAGCATCTTAAATGCATCAACTTGGAAATGAATAGAGTACTGTGTGGAAATGACTAGAGTACACCTGTGTGGAACTGAATAGAGTACACCTGTGTGGAACTGAATAGAGTACACCTGTGTGGAAATGAATAGAGTACACCTGTGTGGAAATGAATAGAGTACTGTGTGGAAATGACTAGAGTACACCTGTGTGGAACTGAATAGAGTACACCTGTGTGGAAATGAATAGAGTACACCTGTGTGGAGTACTGTGTGGAAATGACTAGAGTACACCTGTGTGGAACTGAATAGAGTACACCTGTGTGGAAATGAATAGAGTACACCTGTGTGTGTGACACTGTGTTTATGTGTGTGCAATGCATGCAATGCAGATGTGTGCAGGTCATGTGACTAGGGTGTGGGCGTGTGCCTTGAGGCATGGCAAATGAATGCCATACGTGTGCATTTAGGGTCTTTTGCACTAATACTTTTACTGCTTGAGTGAGTGGATGCGTGTGTGTGTGTGTGTGTGTGTGTGTGTGTCAGGGCTTAACACTAACACACGCCAGGTAGCCAAATGCGGGTGAAAGTCGGCGTTGGCTAGTAGATACCGAAGGTTCACTAGCCATTCTGGCGGGTCCGTTACTATTCTGAATGATGAGGCACCGCATTTTGTAGTTTTTTTTTCTTCGGACCGTCTTTGCTACAAAAGCAATACAATGCGATTTCGCAAGCCTACAATACCCATGAAGCACCTGTGTCACGTGTCACCTGTGTCTCACGCAAGCCAGGAATCTGATAGGCCTAGAGCTAGTCTTGCGAAGAGGAGTGACAGCGAGCTACCGGGACATCAGCGTGCGCTTCGAAATGTCACTGGAAACCTTCACGTGAAAATAAAGTAGCGAAGTTCATCTCAACTGACCTGTTTTGCGATCTGTCATTACTACAATACTGAAATGACCAAAGCGAGAGGAAAACATGTCAGTCTGTCTTACTCTTGTGAAAGTATCATTAGCGCAGTGATAAGACAAGGACACATGCGGCATTAATAATGTTTGGTTTAAATTATTTTCTGATTTGCCTGTGTCTTCATACCTTAATATTCCTCCATGTTTCTTTTGCTGTTGTTCCCGACTGTCAAACCGTTCTTAAAAAAACGCGCAGTAGTAGCCTTCCAGACTGTACAAAAGCATCCCATTGCATGTCCCTTCGCAGGTGCCCGTCTCGCCCGTTTGTATTTTACAACTCACTATTAAACGGAATGAAAGGAAGTCGTAGCCCCTTCTAGTTACCGCATCTGTGTGTGCTTTCTAGTGGATACTTTTATAAGCAAATATTCCAGAAGAGGTGTTATTCCACATCCATGTCCGAGGACCGGCCAACTTGGCAATGACTTTAGGCTATCTACTTTGCGCATGAATTTGGACGGCGACCTCCACAGATAGGCCTATATGATATGAAGAAGTCCCTCCAGATTAAAGACGAAAATATTTTGCTCTCGTGTGGCTTACATTTGTGTCCTTCCACAACACTGTGCTTGGTGTTTCTGCATGGTAGCCTAAATATACTATAAGCTATGCCATTCCTCAGATCAGTAAATCTGTTCTTTGCATAGCATGCATGCATGGACCAGTTATAGGCCTATAGCCTATAGGCCTAACAATTCTAATTGCCCTATAGCATATTATATTATATTATATTATATTATATTATATTATATTATATTATATTATATTATATTATATTAGACCTATATTATATTATATTAGCCTACATTACATTATTAGGGCCTACAGACTATTATATAATTAATTAAAGCTGCTATGATGGCTAAGAAAATTATGGCTAGTGAAAAGGCCCAATGGCTAGTGAGTCAGGAAAACCACTAGCCAAAATGGCTGGTAAGCGAAAAAGTTAGTGTCAAGCACTGGTGTGTGTGTGTGTGTGTGTGTGTGTGTGTGTGTGTGTGTGTGTGTGTGTGTGTGTGTGTGTGTCGGCCCACCTGTGAGCACAGCTTTGGTGGACGCCTCTGCCAAATCCAGAGCTGTTCTGCCGTCAGTGTTGCGGATAGATGGCTCAGCGCCATGTTGAAGAAGCACTAAATTAACACAAGAGGAGAGAGAGGGAGAGAGAGAGAGAGAGAGAGAGAGAGAGAGAGAGGAGGAGTGACGACAAGAGGTGAGAAAGTCAGCGTCAGGAAACAAAATCCTCCTCAATAGTTTGAAGAGGAGAGGGGGCCCCCTAGTCCCTCTTTGCCAAGGGCCTCAAAATACGTTGAAACAACCCTGAGTATAATGTGCATGAAACTTCAGTCGAGTCGATGGGCTAATTAAAGAACACGCCAATTAAAGCTATGGCCAATCTGCATGAGAACAGCATTCACACATCATTAAGGATTTTAACACCCACATCAATCAACACAAAGTGCACTGCGAGACAGATTCCTTATGCTTCTCTGGATACTGTATCAACAGCCCCAATAACATCGTTGCGGGGGTTGNGGGGAGGCATGACAGGGGGGGCATGTGACATCTGATTTTTTTTTTTTCCCCAAGGAAATGATTTCCTGTCTCTCCCACTCACCTATATATTTTAAGCCCTCACCAACATTATATTATAAATTGTCATGTATTTGAATAACATAGGAAATAGGAAAACACACGTCAGTCTTTGGGGGGGGGTGGGCAGTTTGAGAACCACTGATGTACACTATTATACGATAAGATGGTAGGCCTAGTAAGATTGCACGGAAATTCATTTTGCATCCCTGAGCAAGACTCCTGTAGCGTCTTACTGCAGATGGGGTCGCTGGCAGACCTATTCACTATTTGCTGAAAATACTCAACTACAGCTTAACAGCATTGCTATGACATTACTGAGTGCCTTAAGTAACAGATTAAGACTTGGTCATAACAATTTTGGTGATACAAGGTAACACAGGCGTTGCACTATTAAGACAGGGCACACACATAACATCACAAGACTGCACATGTGCCGTGCTCCACATGCATGCAAGACAGCACTGTAGCTGAATATTTGCTGGGAATGGATAGCCTACAAAAAATGGATTAAAAAAATGATAGAAAAACAGTGTTATTTCAACACAGAGAGAGTAGTCTACTCTGGGGCCACTACAATGTATAATAGCCTACCTGTAGCCTATGTTAAATTGACAATCTAAGTGTGCAATTAACACTGGATTTAAAAAAAAAAAACTTTGTAACTTATATTTTAACTTTTACGCACTTATGCAAACGTCGATCTTGCCCTTGATGGCAGCTTCGTGGAGCGGGGTGTAGTTCCAATTATCCTTGGAGTTGGCTTCCGCGCCGTGGTGAAGTAGCATCTTCACGACCTCCCCGTGACCGAAGGAGCAGGCGTTGTGCAGGGAGACGAGACCCCCGTCATCCCGAGCGTGCACGTCCGCTCCCCTCAGAAGAAGGTACTCCACCACCTCCCTACGCCCAAAGCCTACCGCAAGAAAACAGTTGTGCCAATAGAAATAAATAAATAAATAAATACATTTGTTTTTGCGAATGAGTAGGTCCACTTCCAGAATATAAACACTCAGCTCAATGTGCGCACCGGTGTCGTGCCGAAAAGCGAGTCCCTGCCAGAACACGACTGCCCTCATTGAAACCAATGACATTTTTTAAGAGAAAATTATACTAATTTTTGCAGAATTAATTACATAATGTATGAACTAAACATATGCTTATGAAACATTAGGCCTACTCGAGCCTATTTGAATGAAACCGTAACATTTGTTAGGCCTATGACAATTCTTCGATTCTTTTATGGAAATAATACTGAAATTGTAACCAGCTCTAATACTTCCAGAAGGAATGTAGATGCTTTATTGATAGGCTTTCCATTTTAAATTGTGTCGGATTTGTCTGCAAAAATGGGTAAAAAATATCTGAAAATTTGGTCATTGGTCTCCATTGGTGTCAATGAGGGCAGTCGTGTTCTGGCAGGGACTCACTTTTCGGCACGACACCGGCACCTGACACAGGGCGCACCACAATTAGCCTGTGTTCACAACTATACAAATCCAGAAGCCTATATATTTTTCATAGGAATATAAATATACTACACCTTCAAAGAAACAAAGAATATGCAGTAGGCTACATCATACAAGGTCTCTGTTAAAAAATATTTCCAAGAAATTCTGGAATTTCTAACTCCAAAAATGGCTATGAACCAGACTTCAAAGACACCTTTGTCTGGTTTAACTTATGAATAATTTATCAATTTTTAAATTCAATAGAGTCTATTGAATAGCATTTGTGATATTGTTGATGAGGATGACAGGGACCATTCCAAAATAATGGCCGTCTTACCCGCTGCAAAGTGGAGAGGAGCAGATTTTCTGCCCGCCGTGTCGCGGCTATTTACGTTCTCCGGACTCACCAGCTTTCTCACTCTCTCCACATCTCCGTTTCGGCAGGCCTCGAACAACTCCCTGCCGCCTTCGACAGGGCTCCCGGATGTTTCCATCACGGGAGATGTAACGGCGCCTCTACCCGAGAAGCTTGTGGTGGAACCCCCGGAGAACCGACGGAGAGACATTGGTGAACCCCGCACTTTATCCAAATAAGTTGTCTGGTAAATGTCAAAGCAGCGAGTTTCCAGTTAAGGTGGGCAATGGTACAGGCCTAGATGTTCCTCCGAGTCTTTTTTCCGATATCATCCTGTCGTTGTAGTCTACATCCAATCGGTCTGCTGCCGTCCTTCGCTCTCCTGACTTGCACCGAGCTGTCAAACCACAATGGTTACAGCTGAGTCGCGCACGACTGGGGGTTTCACGGAAAAGCGCTCTCCTCCTTCAGGCGCGCAATATGCCACGGCTCTGTCCTCCAATGCCCTGCTTTGTGCAGCGTCACCTGCCAAAACATTCACAATCTATACGTTTGACTGTCACGAGAGCCATGTCCACTCGGTAAATTAAAACAACGCCTTCCAAAACAGCCGCACCTAAATCTTTTCTGTTGGCGTACTGTGCGTCTTCCTGTCCACTTGCTACACTCAGAAAAGCTAAACGGAGAAATGGCGGCCTCTACAGGATATGGGGAGAACTACATGCGAATATATGATTGCCTTTAGCTGCGATTAAAAGCAGTGGTGTAGTCTACGTAGAACGCAGGTATACGGAGTATACCCACTTCTAAATTCCAGAGATTTCAGTATACCCACTTCAAATTGATTGATCCATTGTTTTGAATGGCACAACTATGTACAGTATACCCACTTCAAAAAAATCTCAAATATACAGTATACCCACTTCAGAAAAGTAGACTACACCACTGATTAAAAGCATATTCACATTTCAGATTTTGCCATGGGAATATACACAGATTTGTTCATATAAATAAGATAGACCCCTTTTGATTAATATTATTATTTATTATTATTATTATTATTATTATTATTATTATTATTATTATTAATATTATTATTTATTAGGTCTACGTCTACGACTAGCCTACTAACTCATACGTACTAGCCTACACCAGACAGCCTACACTCCCTCCCAGGAGTTTTTTTTCTAGTAGGCTACACGGATACTTCGATCCAGCAGGTGGCAGTAGCGCAAATAGATGACCACCTCCCCATGTGGCGACGCCACAGGGAAGAAAACAGCAAAACACCGAGGATGGAGAACAAACGAAAGGTACGGTATAGTTTCTCTAAAGTTGCAAATATATTGTGTATTACTGCGTTGCTTTGGCTACATATAAGAGGATATTTTCTTCCTTTTCAGAAAATTTTGCCTTCCTTTTCGGGAATGACCAAACCGACAATGGTAAAACTGGGGAACTCTTTCAAGTGCAGTCTGTGTAAGAAGACTGGGGATTATCCTGCTCTTGTGCCACACATCCAGACCCATGCAAGAAATGTAATGTCATACAGAGGTAAGAGCTATATTATGAGCAAACCATGCGAGGAACGAATACGGCTTATGTTTTACAATGGATGCATAGCTTGTTATATCCAGTGAGACGAAAACCGTTCGCAGGCTTTGTTGTTGGGAAGGGGAAGAGCACTAAGAGCGCACGGATCTTCCACGACGAGATTAAATGATCCCCTACTTCGGAAAATGTGAAAGTAGTCCATACAAAGTTTAATGTAACGTCAGCAGGAAAGCGTGCCTACTCGAGCTAATGTGGTGTATTTCCATTTCCATCTGGTGTGTGTCTGTGTCTTGCAGGAGTGCAGATCTACAGATGCGGCTTGGATTGCGCTCAAGCGCCACACCACCACTGCTGTTTCTGCAACAAAACAATCATCAACAAGCACTGTTTCCTCAGGCACCTGAAAACATGTGACGAAGGAAACCTGTCCCCTCAGCGCTCCTTCTCGTGCTCCACACCGCAGATCACCGCGGTTTTTCACACCATACCTGGGACCACTATGTTGCAAGCTGTCACCACCAGCAGCACCAAAGCCACAACTTCCATAGAACCTGGGAAATCACAAGGCCCAGCGACGACGCCTTTCATTCTGCAAGCAGTGCCCTCCTTGTCTCTCCAGACCTCAGTCGCTCCTTCTTCTTCTTCTTCTTCTGCAGCGTTGCCCTCTCAAGCCGCAGCTGCTAAACAATCCTCAACTGATGCGTCGTCCTCCGCAAAACAAGCTTCAGAATCATCAGACGCGTCCTCCTTGGCAAAACGAGTTTCCACAGATTCGGCCTCGCCGGAAAAAGAGTCGTCAGACAAGCCAGAGGCAGACGGATCATCCTCGCATCCTCAGCAGCAAAGCCCATCATCGTCCGAGTCCCAAGCCGCGGCATTTATACCGCCACTCTCGCCGTTGCTCTCCACACCCACGAAGACCATTCCATCATCATCATCATCATCATCATCAAGTCAGCCGCAGCCAACCACAGTCCGGGTCTCCGTTTCCCAGCAACCTCCGACAGCGATGTCACCCGAGCACGAGGAGCTTGAGGAGTCGGTGCTCTCGATATCCGACACCCTGCACCTCCCCACCTCCTCCACCCCGTCGCCACCCCCGATAGACTCCCTCGTGCCCCTGTTCGCTTCGGAGGAATGCTCGTCTCCGGCACCCGCCGCCAACGCGGTATCATCATCATCATACAGAGAGAAGTCTCGTGAGAGGGTCAAGTGCCCACACTGCCCCACACAGCTCATCCGCCGCAACCTCAAGGTGTTTACCGTGTCTGTTTACCGCACACTCTCTGTATTGGATGGTTGATGGTTGTTAGTTTTGTAAATGTGATATGATGTTTTTTCTATATGTAGCCTATTGGCTATGCTATAGCCACAGCTGCTGAAATGGCAATACATGTAAACAATCAATTAATCATTCTGTATTGGGAGGTACACTCAACTTCTAGAGTAATAAATAACGTTTGTTGCACACAAAAAACCCTACAAGCTTAAAGAGGAGACAATCCTCTAGTACTACGCACTGATTATGGCTTAAAGGTACACTGTGCAGGAAATGGTCAAAAAAGGTACTGCAACTATGCTGCTCATTGAAACTGGGCTCCCTATTGCCAAATTTGATCTTTACATGAAAGTTTACTAAGTAATGAACAGATATTTTCTAGTATGGTCCAAGTACAGTCCTTTTTGCAGCTAAAAATGGCTATTTTGGGAATTTCAAAATGGTGAACCATGGAGAAGATCCCCCTTTTCATGTATGAAAAGTGCAAATTTTCCAGTCATAATCAATACTTAGAATTTGATGGTGGTGGTAAATATTCATGAAAAAGGTAACATTAGTGAATGCGTAGCATGAATTCAGGAAATAAACAACTGAAAATCTCACACAGTGTCCCTTTAAGGGCCGCAATTTGACTGCTTGTGGACATGGTGGTATTTCTTGATAAATGAATGAGGAGGCTCAGCTCGTGAGTGAGTGCTGATGTTCTGGTAACACTTTACTTTACGGATCGCTAATAAGGTGTTAATTTCATTGTAATTTCTCAGTAATTTCAGTCTAATTTTATGGTAATAACTGCTTGTTATTAGTAATAACAGCAAAATAACCATATGGTTTCCAGTGCATGGGTAACACTTTACTTATTAGCGATCCGTAAAGTAAAGTTTTACCCATGCACTGGAAATAACCACATGGTTATTTTGCTGTTATTACTAATAACAAGCAGTTATTACCATAAAATTAGACTGAAATTACTGAGAAATTACTATGAAATTAACACCTTATTAGCGATCCGTAAAGTAAACTCTTTTTGTTTGTTTCGAAGGTGCACATCAACAGGCACCACAAGGACATCTTGGTGGAGGCCCGGGTGAAGTCGCAGTTCCGCAGCCTCTACGTGGACGCCAAGAACGGGATCCTGGCGGTGCAGAGGCACACCCACGGCTTCCTGGCGCCTGTCCACGTCCAGAAGGGCAGCCATGGCGGCGGCAGCAGAGCAGGAGCCGACATGCAGGGTAAGGGGTCTTACACACCAGGGTGGTAAAGCGTTTTTTACCGGCGTCGGTGAAAATACATTGAAACATATCTGTCCTTACACACCAACCGGCGGTAGTCGAGCGTCAGCGGCGCGGGAGCCGGCTCCGCGCCGCGCTGCATTTGGAAAATAGAACTCGAGCGTGTGTCATTCAAATGAATGGCAGAGTAGCATGCTAGCTTTGGCTGTGGGGAGGGTTTTGAACAGGACTTGCCGCGCACGCCGACGCTGTCAGTGTGAAAGTCAGAGAACCCACGGCTTCCTTGCGCCTGTCCACGTCCAGAAGGGCAGCCATGGCGGCAGCGGCAGAGGAGGAGCTGACATGCCGGGTAAGGCTGCTGTTTCCATGCAGCAGGAGATTTTTTATATGTGGGTATTTCTTTAGATGAAGCCAATTGGAGCCAATTTGGATTGGAGCCAATTTTGGTCCCCTAGGGGAAATTCTTTCTCTGCAATTATCCCATTTGGACTAGTGAATCACATTGAAGTACACACACTAGTCCGTAGTAGTGGGCTGCCTGCTGAGCGGCGCCCGGGGAGCAATGTGGGGGTTAGGTGCCTTGCTCAAGGGCACTTCAGCCATGGTTCGGTCGGGCACTGAACCGGGAACCCTTGGGTTGCCAACCCAGTGCTCTAACCACTGAGCCACGACTGCCACGACTTTCTCCTGTTTAGGTGGAAACACACCAGGTAGATAAAAATAAAGTGCATTGTAATAACATGTGCGTTTTAGCCTCCTAAATGGGATATTTTTAAAGCCGTTTTTTTGATATGTGGCTTTTAAAATTCTGGCTACGTGGAAACGGAAGGCCAAAACCAATGCGCTTTCAAAAATAGCAGGCTACGTGGAAACAGCTTCTAAGGCCAGAAGGGCAGTCATGGGGGCAGCAGAGGAGGTAAGGCTGCTGTCAAACACATCTACGTGTTACTTTAAATCATCGTCATACAATCACATTATGTTATAGGATAGGTCTTTGATGAGCCACCTGAAATTATGCTGGTGACCTAAAAGCAGACGTTATTTCAAAAATTGTGTGAAGAAAAACAAATTTGCTCCGACTCAGTCGGCTATGTGTTTCAACCCTTTCGTAGGATCCGATATCCGGTTCTGGATCCGGCAGGATCCTAAGCAGTGGATCTGGTATCCGACAGGATCCTAAAAATCAGGATCTGGTGCATCTCTACCTATAACATAATGTGATTGTATGATGATGATTATATGGCCTTATTTAAAGCACAGTTTATTTATGATACAGGACTGATGAATTGTTCCTTGAGTGAGAGAAATGCTGGGAAAAAAACATCATTACTAAAACAATAATTATTTGAATAATAGCGGTGTGTAATATCTAAGTAATCAAGGTGTATAATATGTAAGTTAAAGTAGAAGTACTCTTATGATGTGTATGCTCATCATTAGGTACAGAGGAATAACTGGTGTATTAACTATGTAAGACCACTTGATCTAGAAGACTATGCAAAATCACTAGAAGGGCCCTGCCATGGCCAACCAGTAAGGCACTCGTCTGCCATGCTGTTCGATTCCCGACCCGGTTCATTTGCCGACCCCTCCCCGTCTCTCTCCCCATTCGCGGGGGTCAGCTGCAGCCGCAGGGGCCGCGATGTGACCTGAAGGCCTGCCAGCAGTTTCAGCAGATGTCCATCAAGATTAATATATTATACTCTACTCTACTATTGTTGTAATTATGCAGAGTATCTAGACTTGTGTTTTCTAGGCAGGTGGCGAGGGTCAGACGCAGGGGCCGTGGTGTGACCTGAAATGTTATGTAGAAAGTACCAAATTTCAACTGATTTGATGTGACCCGAATTCCTGTCTTTTTTTTTTTTGGAAGAAAATGGTGAATTTATGACTATATTCTAATAATGTGAATTCCTCAATTTTCGCCGTATCCAATCAGCAGGCGATGGTGAGGGGCAGCTGGGCCACAGCCGCAGGGGCCGCGGTGTGACCTGAGGGCCTGCCAGCAGTTTCAGCAGATGTCCCTCAAGATTAATATATTATACTAATATGAATATACTAATAATTACTAATAATATTGTTAAACACCTGTGTTTTTTTCCACAGGCGAGGGTGAGGGTCAGCTACAGCCACAGGGGCCGCGATGTGACCTGAGGGCCTGCCAGCAGTTTCAGCAGATGTCCCTCAAGATTAATATATTACACTAATATTAATATACTAATAATTACTAATTTGTTATTAAATTATTAATTATGAAATGTTTTTTTCCACAGGCGAGGGTGAGGGTCAGCTGCAGCCGCAGGGGCCGCGATGTGACCTGAGGGCCTGCCAGCAGTTTCAGCAGATGTCGGAGCGCCACGGCCTCACCGTCAGCCACTGCCAGCACACGCGCCACGCCGACCCGCGGGCGCTCACGGCGGCCGAGGAACACCTCCACGCCAAGATCCTGGACGAGATGGTGGCCGCCAAGATCCTGACCGAGGCCAAGCGAGCCATGTGCCTGAGGAGACAGAAGATGGCGCAGGTAGTCACAGCTACAACAACGGCAATAATAATATTGCTGCTAATAATGATTATTATAAAAAGACCTGCACGCCACGATCCTGACCGAGGCCAAGCGAGCCATGTGCCTGAGAAGACAGAAAATGGCGCAGGTAGTCACAGCCAGAGCCATACAGAGGGGAGAGTTGCGCGATTGGAGGACCAAGAATTAAATTGTAGCACCAGGAATTAAATTGCAGCCCCGCCTTTCAACGAGATAAGGTCGTGCCTAAAGCGGCTGTCTTTCCATAGACTCAACACAGAACCACCACATTAAAAGCCAAAAATAAGGACTAACGAACTATACAGCGTGGTAATCACCACAAATATGTAAACTATCAACTGTCTCGGTAATGATAATCACAACAGTTTTACCATCTGTGATGTTTATCTGAAGTTATTACTACAAACAGCAAGTCTTGTCATATTCCCTGCATTGCATCGCATCGCATTTGCTGTGTGCTACGCCCACTTCTAGGCACTAACATTCGCAACGCTTAAGCAGTTCTGAGACGCTAAACAGCAAATTTTGCTAATGCGGAAGTCGGCCCTAGGACGCAGTGGAGATTGCCCGACTCTCCCCTCTGTATGGCTCTGGTAACAGCTACAACAACTGCAATAATAATATTTCTGCTAATAATAGTAATTATTATAAAAAGACCTGCACGACACGATCCTGACCATGTACCTGAAGAGACAGAAGATGGCACGGGTAGTAACAACACAGTAATAATGATAATTATAATAAAAATATTATAATAAAGTTAAAGTCTAATTTAAGTTAAAGATAAATAAATAAACATAAAAAACAAAAACTAGAAAGGCAGTCAGATAGTGCAGACCTTAGAAACTGGAATGTCAAGATTCACCCTATCCCGCAATGGTGAAGAATCTTTTTTAAAGGGACACTGTGCAGGAAATGGTCAAAAAAGGTACTGCAACTATGCTGCTCATTGAAATCGGGCTGCCTATTGCCAAATTTGATCTTTACATGAAAGTTTACTAAATATTAAGCAAATATTTTCTACTATGGTCCAAGTACAGTAATTTTTGCAGCTAAAAATTGCTATTTTTGGAAATTCAAAATGGCAGACCATGGAGAAGATCCCCCTTTTCATGTAAGAAAAGTGCAATTTTTTCCAGTCATAATGAATACTTAAAATTTGATGCTGGTGGCAAGTATTCATGAAAAAGGTAACATTAGTGAATGGGCAGCATGAATTCTGAAAATAAATAAGTAAAAATCTCACACAGTGTCCCTTTAAAAAAAAATCCTGGATCCGGATCACCTCCAAAATGTAATCACTTGCTCTTTTTTGTCATTTCCAAAAATTCCACAAAATATCATCAAAATCTGTTACTAACTTTTTGAGTTATCCTGCTGACAAACAAACGGACAGACAGATAAAGTCCCTGCAGCATAATGGGGTAAGGTGCCTTGCTCAAGGGCACTTCAGTCATGGATGGTCCAGAGGTGTAGGGGTAAGGGGTAAGGGTGGGATTTGAACCTGCAAGCCTCTGACCTTAAAGTGCAAATTTTGTCTTCAAGCTAAAAGTTAACATTGAGTCCTATGAGACCAGTTAGCTGCGAGCTGCTCTCATAGGACTCAATTTTAACTGCTAGCATGGAGGTAAAATTTGGACTGCCATATCCAGAGTTGAACGGATGAAAGTACAGGAGAAAGGTAAAACTCAATTATTTAACTCAAGGGGAGGTGTAATATGAGCTTATTTCCAAAAATGGGACAGTATCACTTTAAAACTGCCTCCCTAACCATGAGGCCACGTCTGCTGACCAGTACAGACACCAAGGGCGCCGGAACAAGTTTTAAAGTGGTGGTGCATTTTTTTTCTTGATCTTTTATCTCTTAACAATTTTACTGCTGCTGCACTCCTCTCATTTGTCTGCAGTAAAAGTTGAGAGAGACTCATTTGCATCACTGCATCCCCCTCTCTGACGCCTATGAGCACTACCCCCACGGCTTCCATTTCCAGAGGAAAAAAAACCTGTATAACATTTTTTTCTTGTGTTTTCTTTGTCAGGTGGCCAAGGTTCCCTTCTCGGTGCACGTGGACCTGGAGGGTTCCCCCAAGCGCATGTTCCTGTCCGTCCACGAGCCGCGGGCCAACGACTACAGCTGCCTGGGCCGCGTGATGGTCAGCTACGACGTGGACAGCAACGTCTGGCTCTGCCCCTGCACCAAGGGGCCCATGTCCTGTCTCCACAAGAGCATCGCCAGGTAGCATTTGTATTGGTGGGCAGCCGTGGCCTAGTGGTTAGAGAGTTGGTCTTTCAATCTAGGGTTGCCGGTTCGAATCCCTCCTGACCTCTCCCTACTATATACATCTCCATCCATGGCTGAAGTGCCCTTGAGCAAGGCACCTAACCCCACATTGCTCCAGGGCCTGTAACCAATACCCTGACAAATAATAACGCTTTGAAAGTCGCTTTGAATAAATGAAAGCGTCAGCTAAATGTAGTGTAATGTAATAATGTAATGTATTGTCTTAGAAACAAACACAAAATCGGAGTGCTTCTGGGTCTTCACTTTATTTTCCTTGGTGCTCATCAGTGTAGGGGCTCTCAAATAGGGATGCACCGATCCTTATTTTTTCACTTCCGATCCGATCCCGATATCTAAATTTGGATATCTGCCGATACAGATACTACTCCGATCCAATACCAAAACCACATATATGCATGGGTTTCAACTTGAGGTAGGCCCAAGTAGACTATCTGGTCAGAAAAGGGAGTCAAAAGAACAGGAAACCAACTAATAAATAAAAAGTAACAAGTAAAAAAGTAACAATCCCATCCTGAAAACTAATATGCAAGTGTTGTGATTTCAAATTAACATTACACCTGGCTCAATGTCAGTATCAGGAAAATGCCGATACTTTGTGAAAATTCCGATCCGATCTCTGAATTGTGTTGATATCTGAACCCGACACCGATACACCGATACTGATATCCCATCCCTACTCTCAAACTTGGTCCATCTAGAGAAAATCTGAGGCACTGAATGTTACAATATTTTGGGTTTTATTTGGCTACAGTGCCTATGCGTTTGGGCCCTTCAGGGCGTTCAGGTGTATTGTGTTCTTCATGTCTTCTTTGTATCGCGTCATTAGCTTTTCTTTGTTTCAGATGTGGGAAAGTTTCATACTTTACTTGACATGTTTCGACGCAGATGCACCATCGAAACTTGTTAGGTAAAGCATACAACTTTTTCTATGTCTGAAACAAAAGAAGAAAGAAGAAGAATTGTGAATCGACTTGGCGAGTTAATTTGATTCAAGTTTAGAAGAAAATAAAGTTTTTTTAATCCCGCTTTTCAGTGGGTTTTTTTGTTGCTGATCCTTAAGGGCCATTGAGAGCAAGACAGCTGAGAGGAGGGCACACAGTCACAGGTGTTGGGAAGGCCCGTTTAAAATGAATGGAAGCTCTCAGATCATTCTAGAAAGCTGCATAATGCTCATACAACATAATCGATAATACACAACGAACATATTGTCATGATTGTTTTTTTTTGCACACCCCTATTGCGAAACAGACTGAAACACAGTTCCTACCTAGCGGCCATTACTACACAAAGTACTTTTCCCATCTTTTTCTTAATTTTTTATTTTTTTTTGCTTCAATCAACAAGGAATGCTCAATTTCTGTTGTACGTGTTACAATGGCAAATAAAATATATTCTTTTTCTAATTCTATAATCTATTCTATCGCCAGGTGGCACGTCTTCCAGACGCACCGCGATCTCTTCAAGCCCCCACCGCCCTCCTGCGCCCGCGACAACAAGCCGTCCGGAGGCGCCTGGGACAGCATGGAGTTCTGCGCCAACGCCAACGGCGGCGGCGGCGGCAGCAATAGCGCGTACGCCCTCAACAGTGACGTCAAGCGCAGCGTGGACTACATCTACGAGCACAAGAGGATCCCCGCGACCGCCGACCTCCCGGGGGAGCTGACCAGCACCGTGCTGGAGTTCCCCGGGCAACTGTTTCCCTCGGAGACCACGTGCGGCATGTGCGGCTGCGCTCCGGCCTTGGAGGAGGCGGAGAACGTCACCTACCAGGGCAAGATCGTCACCATGATGGGCGTGGCCGACTGTACGTTCACATGGTGACACTTTATTTTAGAGATACATCTATTAGCACTAATACATACAATGTGCCTGTATAAGTAACTTGTAAGGCATGTACTACAAAGCAAATCAAACATTTGTTAGGCAGGTATTCACAAATGTTTTATTCATGCACAACAAGGGATTTATTACCAATTTAACCTTAGTAAGGACCTTGTAGGCCTTAGTGTTTGCTTAGCACATGCCTTACAAGTTACTTATGCAGCCATTAACATTGTATGTATTAGTGCTTATAGATGTATCCCTAAAATAAAGTGTTACCGTTCACATTCGATTTTTTAAAAAAACATACTTGTTTGGTCTTTTAGACTTTATTAGGACAGGACAGTTTGAGAGAGAAACAGGAAACGTTTGGGAGAGAGATGTGGAGAAGGGCCGGCAAAGGACCCGGGCCGGAATCGAACCCGGGTCGGCCGCGTAGCAGACAGGTGCCTTACCGTTAGGCCACGGTAGGGCCTGTACGTTCACATTGGATTTTTTTCCCGCAATTATTGGGATAATGCAGTGAAGATACAATTCCCTTACAAGTTTGATATTAGCCTTCTGTCATGTTTTATTTGGCATTTTGTGAATAAAGGAGAAGAAAAGTATATTTACAAATTGCTACATAAAACTCGACAGAAGCCATGTTTCGTATTCTTGAAAATAAATGTTTAGGATGGTGACATGCCCATAGTCGGCCATTCTAAAGCCCGTTCATACTAAATCTAAATTAGTCTCGAAGAGATTTGAACGTCGATGATAATCAGGCTACCACAGTGCATAAATCTAAATGTGGGACTCTACAACATTGCAGGCAACTCTTGCATTTCAAAATAGTGCACTTATCCTTTTAATATAGGCTCAAAATTGATACAAAGTGCATAAATCCAAATGTGTTTTGGTGTTCTTCACAGACGTGTCCACGTTCATCCGGCGCTGTCCCATGTGCCACATGGTGTACCGGTACCAGGAGTGGAGAGACGGCCTCCACAACTTCAACAACCACCTGCTCCTCAGCATCGAGCTCTGCCTCTACTTCAGACACAGCTTACAGGTAACCACCTCCTCCTCCTCCTCTTCCTCTTCCTCATCCTCCTCCTCCTCCTCCTCCTCCTCCACCTCCTGCTCAGCATCGAGCTCTGCCTCTACTTCAGACACAGCTTACAGGTAACCACCTCCTCCTCCTCCTCCTCCTCCTCCTCCTCAGCATCGAGCTCTGCCTCTACTTCAGACACAGCTTACAGGTGCCCTGCTACTGCTCAACTGTCTGCAGTTTTCAAGTTTTTATTTATATTTTTTCGTTTTTGTTTTGATAAGACTTTCAGACATTACAGGCTGATTATCTTCTGCTGCTAAATAATTATGTAAAAAAGAGCCCCCAAAACAAAACAAAAACAAAAAAATACAAAGAAAATAAGATGAGTGTGATCCACCTCTCCATTCTACGCTGTTATATTTAACTGGAGACTCACCATGGGGAAGCGCAGTCAGTGTATTGGAAATAATACTTTTATTATGACATAAAGGACAGCTGAAGAGTTGGCCAGGAAGTGGTTAGGAGAGCAATGGGGTAAAGTTGGCAAATGACCTGGGGCGGGAAGTGAACTCGGGTTACGGCATAACGGCATGGTAGCCTACTGTTGCCTTTTGGGCCACAGTCAATTCTTCTTTTTTACAGTCACTCTTTTAGTGTAATCAACTATTGAGGAGAAATGTGGCGTTGGAAGGGATATGAAAGGCGTAAGTGGAAGGTAGAGAGCATTTACCTGTGACACAAACCATGCTCCTCATATTATTAAATATACATCTTGTATATAAAAGCAATTAATTTTCATCTTTTTCAAAACGAAATGACCAAGATTTTCCTCTTTAAAAGGGGTTGAAAATCCAACTAGTTAGTGTTGAAATGATGCAAAAATCATGTTTTTTCTCCAGTTAATGCCTTTTCCATCTCTGTGCCTTTACTTTACCATCCTCCTCTGTGTATTTTCCTCTCCTCGTCTTTCTCCGTCCAGAACAACATCCCGATCACCAAGGCGGTGAAGACGCTGGAGAGCCTCCGCAAGACGTCGTATCCTGCGGTGGAGACGCTCCTGACGGCGTACTCGCACTTCGAGGCCATGATGAGCCCCGACGCTGACGCACACCCCGACTGCTGCGCAAGCCCCGCCCCCGTCACCGACCTACACAAGAAGGCCTTCCTAGTCCTGCACTGGAGCTAGCGGAGCACACGTGTGTGTGTGTGTGTGTGTGTGTGTGTGTGCGTGCGTGCGTGTGTGTGTGTGTGCGTGTGTGTGTGTGTGTGTGTGTGTGCGTGTGCGTGTGTGTGTGTGTGTGTGTGTGTGTGTGTGTGTGTGTGTGTGTGTGTGTGTGCGTGTGCGTGGTAGCCCCGCCCCCGTCACCGACCTACACAAGAAGGCTTTCCTAGTCCTGCACTGGAGCTAGCGGGGTGTGTGTGTGTGTGTGTGTGTGTGTGCGTGCGTGCGTGCGTGCGCGCGCGCGCGTGCATGTGTGTATGTGTGTGTATACAGGGCCGCTGACAGCTTTGGCTGGGCCCAGGACAAAGTCATCTAATAGGGCCCCAAATCTAATACTAACAATGTATTGCGTGCGCGCGTATTGTCAGACTTTGACAACAAATAGATATACAGAAACCCCCAACAATCGAGTTCCAAGGCCAGTCATTGATTTTTGTTGCAAACGGCTTAATCCTCTGGTGTGGAATACTACTGTTTTTGTTGTACCCTTATCACAGTTTACTTTGTGTTTCGTTGCAAATTAATGTGTCCACCATTTTTTACTTGTGCATTTTATTATTGGAAATGACTGTTGAGAAGTCCTATGTGTGAATTCTTGCCTTTCAAATGTTTTGAGAACATACTTTTTAAACCTATATAAAATGCATTTTGTAATGCAATGCAATCGACTGCCAAATACAAAAATGTTATCCCAAAAATGCGTTCCCAAAATGTTCCAAAATGGAAATACACCATTTTGCAATAAAACTCTTCATTTCAGGGGAAATGGGAGAAGAAAAGAGAGAAGCATTCTGAGCCGACAAAAAAGGAAACACTTCATTTCACTTCAAAACACTTTTAGTTTGTTTGGCATAGCAGCTGTCAATATTATATTTGTGACACCTGACATTAGGCCTACACAGCTGTAATGTACAAGACTTGGTAACACTTTGCTTGATGTCGGTGTCATAGGCATGTCATTACAGTGTCATAATGGGCAGTCATGGGTGATGGGTTAGGGCGTCAGACTTGCATCCGAGAGGTTGCCGGTTCGACTCCCGACCTGCCAGGTTGGTGGGGGGAGTAATCAACCAGTGCTCTCCCCCATCCTCCTCCATGACTGAGGTACCCTGAGCATGGTACCGTCCCACCGCACTGCTCCCCATGGGGCGCCACTGAGGGCTGCCCCCTTGCACGGGTGAGGCATAAATGCAATTTCGTTGTGTGCAGTGTTCACTTGTGTGCTGTGGAGTGCTGTGTCACAATGACAATGGGAGTTGGAGTTTCCCAATGGGCTTTCACTTTTCACTTTCACTTTCACATAATGGTGTCATGGCACAGTTATGCATGAGTTATAAACATTAAGTCCATGTCTTAAAGTTTTATGACTGTTGGCCTTAAGTGGCATTCGGTTATGGCAAAGACAACATCCCATTATATATTATGACGCATCTGTGACTGTCATTACACTATTATGACACTGTAATGACATGCATATGACACCGTTGTCAAGTAAAGTGTTACCCAAAACTTCATGCTAACACTCTCGAGGTGTTTTTGCATTAAGCATTACTGGTAGATTAGTTGTATTACTTGATTGTACTATTTTACTTTATTAGGAAGATACAGTTTGTCCAAGTAGTACGTTAGCAAGTTTCCTTTAGCGTGCTATGAACATGTTAATTATTTATTTATCTGCATCGAAAGTGACGCTAATTCTGGAATGGACATTTCAAGTGATTTTCATCATCTCTATTGTTTCATCTCTTTTTCATGTTTGCTAACTCAGGAACTGAAAATGTATATAATGAATTTCTTTTGTGTATATATTTGTGTTTTCATGACTAACAACTGTAGACAAATATATTTTTCTACACTAAATCTATGGTTATGAACGTCCACGACCAATTAGACTTAAGTATCTGAACATTTGTCAATATTATGTATAAATACACTATATTGCCTAAAGTATTCGCTAATCTGCCTTGACTTGTATATGAATCAAAGTGCCATCCCATTCCTAACCCATACGGTTCAACAATATGATGATGTTGGTCCACTTTTTGCAGCTATTACAGCTTCAACTCGACTGGGAAGGCTGTTCACACACAGTTGAGAAGTGTGTTTATTTGTTTTTTTAACCCCTTGAGTTGAGAATGAGATGGGACTTACAGTATGTTCATATGTGAGTCAAGACAGGTTAGTGAATAGAGCTTGAAAGTCCCGCCCCTTAGTTCCGCGTTTCACGGGACCTAAGCTGACCATCTAACAACATGGTAGCGAGTAAATATCTTCTGATCTCAGCCATTATATGCGCTGGGCTACAAATATGCTGTTTAAGAGGCTAGATAAAGATTATTCATGCAGAAGTATCAATGTTTTGTTCCGAGGCCATCGGCATGAAAAATGTGAAGAAACATAGCTTGCTAAAACAGTTTGGGGGTTCGTACGAAAAATTAAGCAAAAATATCAGAAACAACATATATGGAGCTCATGGCACAACTCGAAGGGGATCGAAATATAATTTTAATACCGACATTGGATTACATGCTAAATTTTCCGTTAAAAACGCCGTTGAGGTCCCATGAAATCGGGGGAAGTGACGTCACTTTCAAGCTCTATTACACTTTTGGCAATACAGTGAGCTTTTTTTTTTTTACGTAGATGTGATGTGAACTGCTTGATTGAGACACCTTCCTCAACCGTTTTTTTTCTTTTTCTTTAACTTTGAACAACAAAAGACTACCTGGGGTGCGTTCCAATATGCAACCTTGCCTCCTCCGCTTGTGCTTGTGGTCTCTCACCATCCAGTTTGCAAATGAGAAAATGACTTTACAATTGAGCTTTTGCAAGATATTGAAATATAATGCTGTTGTCAGTGATGTCATCACGACATATTACTTCCTGGTACGAGGCCACAAGCACAAGTGGAGGATGCAAGGTTGCATATTGGAATGCACTACCTGGATTGCAAAAAATGTTCATTTCTCATCAGCTTTCTTGGTTGAGAATCACATACAGGACATTAGTTACATTAGGGCTCACTTGCTCAATGTGACTACCCTAGTAAAATAAAGGAGAAATACATTAAAGCAACACTAAATAGTTTTCATCTTTGATGTCCTGCAGGTTGGACACAGGATTGACTCAGAGAGACAGACCATGGGTACAAGTCAAACTACTTCTTCTTGTCCCTCCCTGTGGCCTCCAGCCTTGTGGTGTAGTCTACGTAGAACGCAGGTATACGGAGTATACCCACTTCTAAATTTCAGGGGCTTCAGTATACTCACTTAAAATTGATTGATCCATTGTTTTGAATGGCACAAATATATACAGTATACCCACTTAAAAAAATGCTTGAATATACAGTATACCCACTTAAAAAAAGTAGACTACACCACTGCCTCCAGCCTTGTGATGCGAGGCTCGACGTCATTAATGATAGAAGTTTTCGTTCAATATCTTGCATATTTTAAAAGCAATCGAGATGTTGAATGGGGGAAAGCCCCAGAAAAGTCCCTCTGCGCTGGTCAAGAGCAGGGAAACTGTACAGTTTTTTCTCCACTGAACTGAGACAGGGCAAAGAGGACAGAAGGACCAGGAAAGAACGGTAGAGACTAGTTTTTTGACTTGCACCTCTGTACCTGCCCAGTGAGGTGGTTAACCAGCAGAGGGCAGCGTAGTGAGTTCTGAAGTGCCTTGTGTTCTGACTTCTGTTACATGACATTACACTTCGCTGAAGCTTTTATCCAATGCAGTCCCTGGAGCAGTAAGGGGGTTAGATGCCTTGCTCTAGGGCAGTGTTTCTCAAACTTTTTCAGACCGAGGACCACTTTGTGCCCCCCAAAAATGTTCAGGGACCACCTGTCAACTGAATTGACAGTTGACGAGTGCTAATTTGACTTCTGCTATGTTTAGCTTTGTAATAAGGTTACAAATATAGCCTACTGGTAGTTTGTCTTGCAATAGTAGAAATCCCTTTGCGGACCACCTGAGCTCTGTCACGGACCACACTTTGAGAATCACTGCTCTAGGGCAGTGTTTCCCAACCAGGGGTGCGTGTACCACTAGGGGTACGTGAGCACACCTCAGGGGGTACTCAGAAAATGTACAAGTAAGAAATATATGAAGTGTCGTCACATTGTGATATAGGAACAGATATAGAGCATGAGTGAGGGGGGTACTCATCATATGACAAAATTGTTTAGGGGGTACGCAGGACAAAAAAGGTTGGGAAACATTGCTCTAGGGCACCTCAGCCATGGAGTGAAATAGGGAGTAAAAGAGAAGGATTTGAACTCACAACCCTCTGTGATCTTAAGCCCTTCTCCTTAACCACAAGACTGTTACAGTTTTGGAAACATGACATAAACCTTGAAAAAACTACTACTTTGATTCGTTTGATATTTGTCTGAATAAAGGCTTCACATTCAAATCCTTTTCTGCAATGTTTATTGGCTGGTTTTGGGTTGTCTGATCAGGTGGGACTAGAGTAAGCATCAGAGATTCTTTAAGTATAGAGATATACCTCTTAATGTATGTCCTCTACAAGTCTTCTGTTGTCCAGTCTTGCACTTTAAATGTCTGTATGAGCAATGTCTACACTCGCCTCCAAAAGAGTTGTCGCCTATCCATCTGTTTGGAATAACAGCTAATAACCTGACTTTCAATTAATCACTTGGCTTCAGAAGTCACTCATATGAAAGCTACAACCCTCCCGAATGAAAATGTATTTACAAAATTAAATTTCATGCACCAACAAAAGATTGACCCTTTATTGAACACAGACAGGGCAGATTTTCACAAGACAAAAGTTTTGTCGCCTATCGAACATAATGTGAAAATGAGCAGATAAGTCACTTCAAAACACTTCAAATACGGAGATTGGGTGTCATACTTAATCACTGAATCACTCTCACCTCTCCAGAAAATCAACTTTGGCCTTAGGTGTATGTTTAGGGTCATTGTAATCATGGAATGCAACACAATGAAAATCAATGGAGTTCAATGAGAGATGGTGACATATTCGCTATTCGTAGAGCAATACATGTTTAACTTCATGATTTAATCAGTGATAAAAGCCCTCAAACACCTGCAGCATGCATGCAGCTCCTCATAAGAGCTGTATCTGTACCATGTTTCACTTTATGCACCATTTCTCTTTTTTCATATTCTTCATCTCCAACACCATATAGTTTTGATGCTATCAGTTCTAAAATGGTTGATCTTGGGATCTTGACTTCAGAGTATGAGTCCCATTAGCCTTCATTTTTGTCAGAATTGGGCCTGACATACTCTTGGCTGGCTTTTTTGAGACAGGACAGTGGGAGAGACTTATTTGGTGTTAAAGGTGAAGAATTTGGAAAAAATACATGGTGCCTAAAGTCAAACATGGGAGGGATACATCTCTTATGTGGAGCTGCATGCATGCTGCTGGTGTGTGAGGGCTTTTATCATTGATTACATCATTAAGTTAAAAATGTATTGCTCTACGAATAGCAAATATGTCACCATCTCTCATTGAACTCCATTGATTTTCATTGTGTTGCTTTCCATGATTACAATGACCCTAAACATACACCTAAGGCCAAAGTTGATTTCTGGAGAAGTGAGAGTGATTCAGTGATTAAGTATGACACCCAATCTGCGTATTTGAAGTGTTTTGAAGTGACTTATCTGCTCATTTTCACATTAGGTTCGATAGGCGACACAACTTTTGTCTTGTCAAAATCTGCCCTGTCTGTGTTCATTAAAGGGTCAATCTCTCTTTGGTGCATGAAATTTATTTTTGTACATTCATTTTCATTCGAGAGGGTTGTAGCTTCCATATGAGTGACTTCTGAAGCCAAGTGATTAATTGAAAGTCAGGTTATTAGCTGTTATTCCAAACAGATGGGTAGGCGACAACTCTTTTGGAGGCGAGTGTGTATGTCCATACTGTCTTAAGTCCATGTATAAGTACTGTCTATGTCTATACTGTCTATGTCCTTACCTAGATTAGTCTATGTCTGTATGGGAAAGCAAGAAATGTAATTTCAAATTCTTTGTATGACCAGTGCATGTAAAGAAATTGACAATAAAACCTACTTGACTTGACTTGACTTGATATGCCAACATAATAGGTTTCTATGGGCACCTAACGCGACCAGGTTCCGGTCTGCCTAAAGGGCCGTGTCATAATGCTCCTACAATGAATAGAACAGTCCTTAGGTCTGCCTAAGGGGGGCCATAATAGAACCAGGAAACAATGTGCCAATGGAACCTCTCTCTCTCTACTCTCTCTGGTTTCATCTTTTAAAAATGTGAACATACTGCCTGTAAAATATTTGACATATTTAGTTTTTTTTTTTACAATCCTGTTATTATATAGTAGTTAAGGAATACAACTGTAAAAACTAAATAAAACATATTTACAAACCATTCTGTCAGATTGCCTTTCATTTCTCACAAGTAAAGCACAGAGTTTGTTAACCATTTCAAATCAATTATTAGCTCATATTAATGAAGAATACAACAAGAAATGAATGTAATGTGGGTATGATGAAATGATTCCACATAATATGCATTGATGACGCGCTGGTTTATTCCAATCCTGAGTTGAAGCCAATGGCTGTAGGATGTCACAGGTGGCCATACTTTCCCCTCACCAGGCGTGATGTGATCCAGTGGTGCCAGATGGAAAATTATCGTACCAAACCTCAAAATGATCATTTTTGGGGTCTTTTTGGGGTCTTTTTGGGGAAAATTATCGTACAAGACCCAAATTGCTGTTTCAAGGCATCTAAATGAACTGAATGACAACTCTGAAATTATCGTACGTCATGTTTTTTTGATCCTACAGAGGACAAAATTATGTTACAAATTAGAGATGTACAGGATCCAAGATCCGGTTCCGGATCCGGCAGGATAATAGGGTTTTTCAGACTATCCGGATCCGGCAGGATCTTAAGCCGTTACCTAAAAATCAAGGTCTGGTGCATCTCTAGCCTAGGTTTTTAAGTCAGTCTTTCACAACCCCAATTGCTGCATGGAGTGAAAGCCCTTTGGAAGCGACCAGTGCAGGCAGTGGGGCAGTAAGCCAATGACTAAAAAAAATAGTTTGAGCCAATGTAATAAAAAGGGCCCACGTGTGCGAGTAGGCTATTTGTTTCAAAACTTTCGTAGGATCTGGTATCCGGTTCCGGATCTGGCAGGATCTTAACACATTGAATACCGGCGGTGCTCACGGAATTATGTCGTAGAATACCAGCGTTCTAAGCCCTTTTTTACGTTTTTTTGTAGACTCACAGCTTATTATGTGATAGGGCCACTGAAATATGTTATGACTCGTTTGAAAGTGGAGACGCTGCCCTCTTAGTAGGTGAAAACTGTGTGTCTCTACGAGCTTTTATTGCCGAGTAAACCCACGCTAAACCGAAGTGGGTATCCATGGAATTCAGCTACAATCGGAGATATTGAGGTTTTTGTGAAGGGTGCGCTTCTTCAGAATGTGACGAGTTTGAAAGGGGATGAGTTGGTTTTAATCACAATTTGGTGCAAGGTTAGCTCTGACACACATCTTCCTGCACGTCAAGACACACCTCCTGCTCTAAACCACTACGACACCGGCAATCAATGCCCTTCGAAATCCACGTTTTTCACACAGACTGAACACAAGCTCTTTGCACACATGCAGAAGGTCGGACATTTGCTAAAATAGTTCCCGATGACTCCCGAAATAATAGCCCAACATTGACAACAAATCCCAATGATATGATGCTTAGATGTAGCCCATCCGATCCATATGTAGCCATCTATGCTAGCTTCTGGCTTTTCACATACAGGAAGACAGTTCAACATAGGGGTGAATAATCAAATAAACTTATCTGGTTGGCGATCAAACTTCTAAATCGGAGCGCATTACTCCAATTACAATTCGGGTGCCATTTTGATCCAAGGAGCTGGTAAAGGTCTAGGTAGCAAGCCCAGAAAGTTCAAGATACTCCTGGCACGATATACAATGGTCTCTGTGTTTACCTATTGCGTGAAGTCAGACACAATACACGCTACCGATCGTAGGCTACTAGGGAAACAACAACATAGCACGATTCACGAATACGGCAGCACACCTCCTGCTCTGTCACACTACGACACCAGCAATCCATGCCCTTTGAAATAGCTCCCGATGACTCCCGAAATAATAGCCCAACATTGAAAACAAATCCAAATGATATGATGCTTAGATGTAGCCTAGCCCATCCGATCCGAATCATATGCGGTGGCAGATGGACACTCCCAACTGAGATCGCTCCCGGACGTGTAGTCCCAGGTGTTTCTATCACTCCCGGACGTGTAGTCCCACCCGGATCGATAGTCTGGCTAGTGGGAGCGAGCCGACAGGGGAGCGTCCTGCGTTGGGAGCGACAATCAGGGAATCATGTTATGTAGCCATGCTAGCTTCTGGCTTCTCACATACAGGAAGACACAGAAACTTATCTTTTTGGCGATCAATCGTCCAAATCGGAGCGCATTACTGCAATCACATATCGGGTGCCATTTGGATCCAAGGATCTGGTAAAGGTCTAGCAAGTCCAGAAAGTTCAAGATACTCCAGGCACTATACAATGGTGTTTACCTATTGCGTGAAGTCAGAGACAACACATGCTACAGTGACCGTACTAGGGAAATCAATGCAGGCAGCGCGATAGGCGACATGGGTTGGCATCCAGACATCTTGGTAAGTTAAATTAAAATATCCAAATCATAACACTCAAACATCATAACAATCAAACAACTTTGGACTGCAAATGTTGTCATTTATGTCCATCACAGAGCTACCAAAATCACATATATTGTCCATTGAAGGGTGTAGATTCAAAATATGATATTTAAATGCAAAAACGTATTTTTACGTTTTGGTATACAACGCATTATTACGTCGTCGGTACTCAATGTGTTAAGCAGTGGATCCGGTATCCGACAGGATCCTAAAAATCAGGATCCGGTGCATCTCTAGTACAAATACGATGATTATCGTACATCTGGCAACACTGTGAGGTGCTGAGGCATTGATGATCAAAGGTTTCATTTAACATCTTGCAAAAGCATCATTCAAAAGTTATTGTGTCATTTGCAATCAGGATATTGACTAAACAGAGGAGAGAGGAAAGGACAAGAGGAACTAAAATGATTTGCAGACACTGATTTTTCCAGCTCCACTGTGTTCTTTGCGTTTTAGTGAAACTCCAAAAGGGCAGATCGTTAGCTTATAACAGTCAGTTTATTACAAGGGAAGGCTCAAATAAGAGCGGTGCAAGAAAGCTTACTGGTCAGAAAATACATTGACAATAAAGGTGAACATAAAAATTTAGATCAGGGGTATGAAACTCAAATGATCAAAATCAAAGTCTGGAACGAAGTTGTGGGCTGAACTCAATTGAGTGTTGCCAATGAGTCTGAGCTGTTCCATTTATCTGTGCCCACTCACATTAACACACAAAATGTCACGTTCAAGTCTTGTTACACTATGCATTAATGAAGAAGAAGTAGGCTAGACACATTTCCTCAGTCATTTTAGTGGAAAATTAGGAGCCAATAATTTCGTTGCACAACAACGTTGCCCAAAAGGTTTGGGACCCTTTGGGAGACTGGCGGGGGTTCAGAATGAATCGAGTTCAAAGGGAAAGTCAGGCCCATGTACAAAAACGGAATTGATCCCCCCTTATTGCATTGACGATGCGTAGAATAGCTTTATCTAGGTTACCATATTTAAAATCTTTGGTTCCGACTGGTTACTAAAATGGTGCTCATGTTGTACTGCACATTTAATGACGCAAGCACTGTAAGCCTTCTTAATCCACTACAGGCTATGGGTGCGTTCCAATATGCGACCTTGCTTCCTCCACTTGTGCTTGTGGTCTCGCCCCACCTCCTGGCACCTCCTCCGTTGAGAAAACAATAAAGTTTCCCAGCTGTCAGCCTAGCTACAACAACTTTTGGGGAACTGTTTTTCATTCACCATCCCAATTGCAAATGAGAAAAAGACTTTACAATTGAACTTTTGAAAGATATTGAAATATAATGCTGTTGTCAGTGATGTCATCATATTATTACATCGACATATTACGTCCTGGTATGAGGCCACAAGCACAAGTGGAGGAAGCAAGGGCGCATATTGGAATGCACCCTATTTGTTTGTTAGCCATTATGGAGTTGGGAAAACTGGAGTGCGTTTCTCAACAGCGTCGTTGCTAAATAAGGTAGCAACTTAGGCAACTTGGTAGTAACCTACTTGGCAACAAAGATTGGTTTCCAATATGCAGACTTCCGTCCTCCCTTGCTCACTTGCCTGCTTGTGACCTCATGAGGATGTCACTGATGACAGAAAATTAATTCAGTATCTTGTAAAAGCACAAATCTAATGTCATTTTCTCATTTGCAATAGGGATGGTGAATGAAAAGCACTCAGCCAAAACGTGTTGTGCTAGGTTGACAGCTGGAAAACTTGATTGTTTTCTTCACGGAGGCTGGGCCAGGAGGCGGGGCGAGGCCATAAGCATAAGTGGAGGACGGGAGTGTGCATATTGGAATGCACCCCAACTGTGTGGCTAACTGATTAGCAATGATGCTAATTTCAAGAAATGGAGTCCTGAATTGTATTTTCCTTTTGTAAGTCCATGTTGCTTGGGCGTAGCAGTTTGCGGCAGAATTCGTACCACTCTTGAGGTAACTCTATCTTGACATGGGAGGAGGAGGAGGAGGGGGTGGTGGAGGTGGCGCACCACCTTGGCTCCCAAGAGGAGGAGGAGGAGGTGGGGGAATGTTACTTCCAGAGGAGCCAAGTGGTGGAGGTGGTGGTGGCGGGGGGACAGAATTAGCTGGTGCACCGGGAGGAGGAGGTGGCGGAGGAGGCGGTGGAGGAGCACCTGAAGAACCAAGGGGAGGTGGTGGAGGAGGTGGAGGAACATTAGCAGCTCCATAAGGACCAGGAGGAGGTGGAGGTGGTGGTGGGATGGAGCCTCCAGAAGGTGGGGGAGGAGGAGGAGGTGGAGGAGCACCTCCCCCCATGGGAGGAGGAGGAGGAGGTGGAGGGACACCGGAGGAGTTGGGAGGTGGAGGAGGAGGTGGGCATGAGGAACCGGAGTCGGACGGGGCACTCTGGGGAGACCAGTCTGGCACAGAGGGAGGTGCCACAGCAATGCCATACAGAGCCCTGGGCAGAAGAACACACAGGTAAAAAAAAGAGCAAAAAGCACAAACACTTAACCTCTTAAGACACGGCATTAAAAATGAGCTGTTACCAGAATGGCAATGACAAAGTCGTAATGTATTACTAAAGGCCCTGTGTACTGTCGATAGTAGTGTAGCACTATAGTAGTTAACTTTCAATGTCTATTACAGCGTGCCACAGGAGGTACAGCATGCATTAAGGGGCTACAGTGTATTTCTGATGACTGTACTTAATTATATAAGCTTACAGTATAAATCAGGAAATTAACATTTACCCATTAATAATGCTTTTTATATGGTGTGACGTCATCGGTCGAATGCTCCATTCATTTCAACGGGGCTCCCCAACGTTCGCACGTCTGTTATTTTTCGATAACGGACGGGTTGGTCTATAACAGACCGCTGTCAATGGCAACAAGACTTTTCACTGCTAAAGCGACTTTTCAACAAGACTCTAATCAGCTGCTGTGATAGACAACACCTGTTGTCCTGGCTACCTAGCTGTTGCCTAGCGGTGTTCCACAACGGCACTGTTTTGTTTTGCGCAGCAACAATCTTAACATTAAATAGGCCTAAAGAAATGTCCCCGCCATGTGTGAATCATTTAAGTATATCCATATAATAAGCGGGTTAACTTTCGGCGAGGCGGTCGCTTTGTGGAATAGCAGCACTTCAGAGAGAACAAGACCCCTCCGCTCCGCGTCGGGGTCTAAAGATTCTCTCTGTCGTGCTGCTATTCCACGGTAGCGACCTTCTCGCCGAACGTTAACCCTTACTTATTATATGGTTGTGACGTCATCTGTCGAATGCTCCATTCATTTCAACGGGGCTCCCCAACGTTCGGACGTCTGTTATTTTTCGATAACGGACGGGTTGGTCTATAACAGACCGCTGTCAATGGCAACAAGACTTTTCACTGCTAAAGCGACTTTTCAACAAGACTCTAATCAGCTGCTGTGATAGACAGCACCCGTTGTCCTGGCTACCGCTGTCAATGGCAACAAGACGTTCACTGCTAAAGCCACTGGCTTGTATACAAGTCAGTGAAAGCGAATGTTTCATATCACTCCGCAGGGGGCCCGGTCTTTTGTCACTCTAATCAGCTGCTGTGATAGACAACACCTGTTGTCCTGGCTAGCCTACCTAGCTGTTGCCTAGCGGTGTTCCACAACGGCACTGTTTTGTTTTGCGCAGCAACAATCTTAACATTAAATAGGTCTAAAGAAATGTCCCAGCATGTGTGAATCATTTAAGTATATCCATATAATAAGCGGGTTAACTTTCGGCGAGTCGGTCGCTTTGTGGAATAGCAGCACTTCAGAGAGAACAAGACCCCTCCGCTCCGCGTCGGGGTCTAAAGATTCTCTCTGTCGTGCTGCTATTCCACGGTAGCGACCTTCTCGCCGAACGTTAACCCTTACATAAAGCATACATAGGCCTAGTATGTACTACACGTATGAAGTACTATATAGTAATGCCATTATACATGATGGGGAGACCTAAATAGAGGCAAATGCATGTCAGAAAATGTGAGGCAAATGCTTGTCATAAAAGTATTATTTTCCATTAAAAAAAACACAATATTTAAGAGTTTGCAGGTCTTTCTTATGCTTGCGTGCATGTGCTATGCTTGCGTGCACATGCTTTCACTTTTAATAGAACTATCACAGCACAACACACCATACTGGAAGTAACACACAGTGTAGGGGGCAGATAGCCAACGGGGCCCTCAATAATACTGTATCTTCCACCACTGTTTGACGTCATTGTACCACAAACCTCCTCAACATGGAAGGTCTGCGCTATGTTGTTGTTGAGTAACTGTCGGCGATTAGGTGAGAGCTGTCTAATCATTTCAAACCAGAACTGAGTGCAAACTTCCCTCTTCTTGCAATTGCGTCAGATCAAACAACCTCCAGACCATGAATACGTAATGAAATGGTAGTATTATGGGATAGTCAGGAGCAGGCTAATGGGCTTTTTCTAGGAATTTTTGGCATGAGGGAGCATCATGGCAGGTTGCGGGGGGTGAAGGGGGGAATTTACCAGGGGCGCTCAAAAAAGTAATTTATATATTAAAAAAAAAAAAGAAGAAGTATGAGGGTGCACCCGCGGAGGTATGAGGGTGGAGCGCCCCTATTTCCCCGTTCAGAAAAAGCCCTGGGCTAGTACGGAGCCAAGTCTCTTGGGGGAAGTACGTAGGATGGCGTGCGAGGCTAGTCCTAAACAGTACCTGGTAGCAGGGTCCTCTTCAGCAGGGTTAGTCCTAAACAGTACCTGGTAGCAGGGTCCTCTTCAGCAGGGTTAGTCCTAAACAGTACCTGGTAGCAGGGTCCTCTTCAGCAGGGTTAGCCCTAAACAGTACCTGGTAGCAGGGTCCTCTTCAACAGGGTTAGACAGTACCTGGTAGCAGGGTCCTCTTCAACAGGGTTAGCCCTAAACAGTACCTGGTAGTATTATGGGATGGTCAGGACCAGACTAGTCCTAAACAGTACCTGGTAGCAGGGTCCTCTTCAACAGGGTTAGCCCTAAACAGTACCTGGTAGCAGGGTCCTCTTCAACAGGGTTAGCCCTAAACAGTACCTGGTAGCAGGGTCCTCTTCAGCAGGGTTAGACTAGTCCTAAACAGTACCTGGTAGTATTATTGGATGGTC
>NC_085873.1:47622053-47659553 GCF_034702125.1 Engraulis encrasicolus | reverse complement strand
AATCAGGCATGGAGTCTGAATACTATCAGCCCTGTAGTAAGTGTGTATTAGAGGATGACATTTTTCAGGAATTCCCGTGGGTCCCGCGGGTCCTGCAGGATTCCAACGGGATGGGAGTCAAAATTTTAAAGATGAACGGGAGCGGGCAGGAACGGGAATAAAGATGAATGGGAGCGGGCAGGATCGGGAATAGAAATGAACGGGAGCGGGAATACCGCTGATTTTTTCTTTGAGAAACAAACAAAAAAAGTCTAGTTTTTTGACGATACGGGAGTGGGGTTGATTTTGAGTGGGAGTGGGCAGGATTGGGAAACATTATTTTCAGGAGTGGACGGGATGAGATTTGTTTCTTTTACTCCAGTTCGGGATGGGACGGGATGGGATTTTTTTTCTGGGACCGGGATGGGACGGGAGTGAAAATACACTCCCGTGTCATGCTCTACTGTGTATTAGTGTGACGGAGGTCATCTTGCACCTGCTCGTCCCCCTCGGGGCGCGAACGTGCAACCTCGTCAACTACAACGGTCCGGCAACGGGAGACACAGTACGATACCGCTGGACCAAGAGACCAGTCCCCCAGCCCAACGGCATCGATACTGTATGAGGCTTTGGGAGGGAGGTTTACCAACGCTCCACGCCAACTCTGCCAGTTAGCCTCCGTTACATTAGCATGCTTAGTAATATATGAAATGAGCCTGCTTGGTGTAGGCCAGGGATGGGCAACAATCACGATAAGCAGGGGGCGTATTACAGAAACTTCCTATCTTGAAAATCTTATCTTATCTGTCTAGTTACCGCGGCAACGGCACTTTAGGACCGAATTTAGGAAAAGCGTATTACAGAACAGCGTTTCCTAAGTTGTTTTGCGCATCCTATCTTAAGTTAAGAAAGGGGTATTACAGAAGCATCCTAACTTCGAAAAATCCTAAATAATTGGTCCTAACTTTAGGACAGCCACCCAGCTGTCCTAATTCCAGTTATCCATTGATTTGTTAGCCAAAATTTAGCTGGTGTTCATCACCATTTACCCACGTTCAGCTTGCTGTTTCAGCCAGAGCTAACAGTGAAGTCTATCCGGGAAAACAACGCAATTGTGAACGTTAATTAAAAGTGAAGTTAAGTGAAATGTTAATTAAATTAGGCTATATTGACTGACCCAAACGATGTGTGAAGTGAAGAGTTGATTATAAATATACCCGACTTCGATGTGAAGTCCGATATCAACTTCCTTATATAATTGACACAGCCGACCATGGGTCAAGCCAAGTCGGCTAATTGTCATTTATTTATAGCCTTTACATGCGCTGGTCATACAAAGACATTTCATGAGATTACGTCTTAACTGTTTTGCGTGCATTCGCTTGGAAAAACAAAGCATTGGGATGAAAATATGGAAAATGGGAAGCACTTTATTGGGACTGAAACCAATGCATTTGGTCAACTTGAGGTTGCAGGCAGCGAGAGTGACCTAATTTCGTCCTCACAGATGTTGCTGTATTATAAATCCGTTCGGTGGAACGTCACTAATAAGTGCGTTATTTAAAAGTAATGAGCTTAAAAAGTTTAGCGAAATATTCACGTCCTCTTCCTCTCTGGTTTAGTATCACGCAGACCGCGAGATGCAGCAGCAGTCAAATCTGTGCATTCTACCTTGCGTCGCACTACTGTTGCTAGGTTGCGGTGCATGTTGTCAGGTAACAGACATAAAAAGTAGATCGTAGATGTTTAGATCGCTACTTTAGGATTCCTAACTCAAGATAAGATAGGATTTCCAAAGATAAGATAAGAATCCTAAATGAAGTTAGGATTTGTTTCTGTAATACCAAACTGGAAAAAATCTTATCTCAAGTCAAAAGTTAAGATAGGACGACTGAAGATAGGAAGTTTTCTGTAATACGCCCCCAGGGTCACATTTTTTCCTCGCCACCATCGTAGGGCCACATGACCACGCACCTGACTGCAACTGGTAGAGTTCGAGGTGCAGTTGGTTGCTCACTTACTGCGGATATTGTGTGTTCTCTATCGCCCAACAGCATAATTACAATAGATTAATTCAGTTGTGGCTTAAAAAAAATCTTGTCATTAATATTTGTTTAAGTTATCTGAGTAAGGAGGCGGGCCGCATGTGGCCCCCGGGCCTCCAGTTGCCCATCCCTGGTGTAGGTGTGTGTGTGCGTGTGCGCGCGCATACATATAGCTCAACACTCCTGGCTCATAATCTAGAAATTAGATTTGTGTCTTAAAGTGACATTGAGGCCAGTGAGTACTAGCCTACTTGTCAGCATACTTAAGTTAAGGCGATATTTATTATGTTAGTGTGCATGGGGAAGTCGTCACTGCTGCGCCCTCAAGGTAATTAAGCTCATAGACGAATGGACTTTGTTTTAATGCTTCCCTCTTATCTGTTGTTCAAGTCCACACACACACACACACACACACACACACACACACACACACACACACACACACACACACACACACACACACACACACACACACACACACACACACACACACACACACACACACACACACACACATTCTGACATGTGTGAAACAATCCACAGCCCCACACTGTAGAATGTATTTGTTTATGTTTTACCAAACTGTTATGTAATATTTGTTGTGTCAAGTATACAGTATGTTATATGCTACTACATGTTCTGTAAGTAGGACTGGGGCAGAGGTGGAAAGTAACTAATTACTTTACTCGCGTTACTGTACTGAGTAGCTTTTTTGTGTACTTGTACTTTTTAAACTACTTTTAAAAATTAGTAATTTTACTTTTACTGAAGTACATTTTCTTTCGAGTAATGTACTTCGGTACATTTTACAGCACAAGTGTTACTGAGTAAAAAAATAAAATAAAATCTAGAATTCTAGCCTAGTTTATAAAGAGTTGGCGCGTGCGACCTGTCTCTCACTCAAACGATGATGGAGGCTGACGATGGAGATTCACTCAACTCAGAGGAGATCAAAATTAGCTGTTCTTCCTCTAACCCAGTGCACCCCTTGCACATCTAGAGGCAGAAAACGCTGATTGTTAAAAAGTAACTTTTTAGCTTTACTCAAAGTACATTTTAAATGATTTACTTTTTACTTTTACTTGAGTAGATTTTTTGACTGGTAAATTTTCTCGTACTTGAGTACATTTTCAACAGAGTAACATTACTTGTACTTGAGTACAATATTTTAGTACTCTTTCCACCTCTGGACTGGGGACTTGATAGTTGGCCTTATCTGATTCTTTTCTTTTATGCCTTTTTTTGATAGGACAGTTGAAGATGGTGACAGGAAGCGAATGGGACAGAGGAGGATCTGGAAATGACTCCGGCCAGACTCTCCGTGGGTGGGCATGCAACCCCAAATGTGTGTGTGTGGGGGACTAATCCCCCCCGGCCTACTCTGATTCATCACTCCATATTTAATTTAATAGAAAGTTCCTACATATTTAGAGTGACAATATAGTAGGCCCCACTTTGTGCCCATACATTATGGCATCAATCATTACGAAACAAAAAAAAACAGTCATCATACATATAAAAGCATAATAATAGACCTATTCCTAGACATGTTTAAATGTCTGACCTTACGATGTGTGCAAATGTCGATGAACTTGTCATCTGTTGTGAACCACCAAACTAAAGTGACACATATCCTTGGACCAAGACTTTAATAATAAAAGGAAATATGTCTGCTGCAGTAATGATATTTTCTTGGGAGTAGTGTTAGGCAATGATACAGACATGACACAAACAAGTCGGGATAAGTTCTCCTGTCAGTGCAGAGCATACCACAGATGAGGTTACTCGGCTCACCACCACACATCATGTCTGGGCTTGCATCGGACACACACACACACACACACACACACACACACACACACACACACACACACACACACACACACACACACACACACACACACACACACATTCTCAGTCTGTCAGAGAGCAAAAACAGCAGCCTGTGGGCCCTTTTCAGGAGGGGTGTGTCTACCTGAAAACTAACAAGAAGAATTTTGCCTCTAAATAGGCCGACACAAATATACAGAAAAAAACAAACAAACAATAAGAAGCCACATTTCAATAATTGTAATATGAAATCGTAGAAATGGAATAGGAATGTCACCAACCAAAGCCTTCTCTGAGACTGCAATAACAAACAAGTGAAGCGGTGAAGAGACAAACTGTATCGTGCGCCATAGGCTACAGCATTTCCATTCCACAGACAACATAAAGAAGATTACGCATAGGCATATACATAAACAAAGTAGGCCATAGGCCATCTACCACATAGCGGAACTTACCTTACAATAATTGCTCTCGCAGTATTCGGCCACTTTTAAGAGATTGTCATAATTGTCAAGAAGAGCCTTCCTTGCGGCGGGAGCATCTTGGAAAATCTTGGTTACGTTTTCGGTTAAATTGTCGTCCTTCATTTTTTGACAGTAGCCGGAATAGTTATTGGCTATGACGACGTTTGCAGTCCAAACTGAGTCGCCGTTACTTCTGTAGGCTACTTTGTTTCACCGTGACAGAAATATCAACATCTGACTACGGACAGACTACGTATTGCGGGAACGAAGGCGCGCGCTTGAGAAATAGTGTAGAACTACAGTCGACAAGTGTTGACATGAAGGTAAGCCCTCCCGTTCCAATTAACAGGTTAAGATTCCATTTCCGGTTCTGGTACTCCTAAAATGAACAGTTTCAACACGTGCTTCGTGTAGCCAAGACTTTATAACCTCTATGAAAATGTGTCCTCGTTTTGGAATAAACACCAAGTTTTAGGAAGCCCAATGTGTAGCCTAATCGAGATTTAAGGTCGGAATACCACCTTCAACCTGACAGGTTGAAGAAATCATCGGTGATCCAGACATGCATCATAAGTCAAGTCAAGAAGAGCGTGTACACTGACAGAATGGAGAAGGGCGTCACCTGGTGTTTCTAATCTGTCAAGACATGTGCTATTATCTCAATGGCAGTCACCCAAGTTGTAATGTAGGCCTACTAAATGCCCTGTGTAATGATGTAAAACTACAGTAGTACAATCTAATCAGCAACCCCTTACATTATCCCACTGTTAGAATTGTTAGTAATGTGTGACTTTTATTTTATCAACCCTTTTCTGTGATGGTCTACTCTGTGCTCTGTAGTTCTACTCTGTAACCTGAAACTAGAAAGAATAGTTTGTTTGAGTCTTTCAACTTTTTGGTGATAAAACATTTGCAATATTTGTTCATGAAAAATATTGTCCACGTTTTCTTTTTTACTGTGGGAGGCATCTTAGTATGCTCTCTCCACTAATCACTCACATGGTTCTTGGATGACTTAATTCCACTCCTGGTGCACACATTCAGGTTGCTATAGGCTTTGATGAATTGTTACCATCCCTCTTCCTCTTGTTCACATTTTGGAGGTTTTCGATGAACTTAAGGCCTACAGAGGGGACTGGCCATGACAGAGTATTGATCAACTAAAGACATTCCTCTTTCGAGAGAATCTACTAGACTAATGCTTGAACTGGCCTTGCCCCAGGGTAGACTCCTGACATGATGTTAAGTTTAGTTTAGTTGTGTGTTTGTGTGTGTGTGTACTCGTTATTTACTCTATATATATAAAAAAATAAAAAAACACACATTACTACTTGATATTACATTGCACTTAGCTAACCCTTTTATTTATCCAAAGCGACTTAAGTTATTATTTTTCAGGGTATTGGTTACGGTCCCTGGAGCAATGTGGGGTTAGGTGCCTTGCTCAAGGGCACTTCAGCCATGGATGGAGATATAGGGAGAGGTCAGTGGGGATTCGAACCCGCAACCCCTAGATTGAACTCTCTAACCACTAGGCCACGGCTGCCCACACACTACTGGCCGAGGTGCGTAGCTTGGACTACTGTCCTTCTATTCAGCAAAAACACAAAACAAAACAAAACTTTCTAGGCCTATGTGGCTTCAGTCAAACACCCTTCTCAAAGATGAATCAGATTATTCCAGCCTTGCTGAACCTGCTCAGATCATCTCCTATTCTCTGACAAATTTCTTTTTTTTAATCATGTAGGCCTATATCTGTGGGTGTATTTCATTTTCTATGTAGACAGGAAACTGAACAGTGGGACAGGAAGCGAGTGGGAGAGAGAGACGGGGAGGATCGGGAAATGACCTCGGGTCGGGAATCAAACCCGGGTCCATGGCGTAACAGTGTGGTGCCCTACCATTTGTACCACAGCGGGGCCTTCTCTGGCAAATTTCATCGCAGGTTTGAGATACTGTCATTTGTGGAGCCCTCCAGGTGTCTATCTAACCATAAATTACCAGTAAAATCGGCCCACGGATTGGTGGTGATATGAGCATGCTTCTGGAGGGATTACCAGAATCTTTTTCTACCTTGATTACCGTGCATTGCAATACATCTTTTTTTCTCTTACTTCTACATCACAATATCGTAGATGTATCTGTCAACACTCATTTCTGGCCTACTCTTAGCCTACTCTTGTCAAACTCAACTCGGAGTAGGCCTACATGTTTTTTTGCACATTTGCCAACACTTAGGCTACTCTCAGAATATGCTTTTGCACAATTGCCTTTTTACTATTTCTTGTCTCGAGTTTTTATTCTTCTCCTCCCTGATATTAGGCCTACTTGTGTTACATGTGTCTTGAATTGTTCTTGTGGGCACTATGTAGGCCTACCTATTTATGTAAGCTACTTGAACTTGAACACCTGAATTCTGTGCATTCTGTAGAACCATATAGTTCTAGGCCTACTGTTAGTTGAATTGGACAGAAACAAAACAGGTCAAACAGGAACAGTGACACTGAAATGTAAATTAATGAATTCAGGTTGTCCATCCCTGTATGCCTATGACAAAGAGGCCAGTATTTTCTAAATAAATACATAATATAAATAATATTTACCCCCCCCCCCCCCCCTAGGTAAACTAGGAATGCGTCGAGGGCGTAGGCTTATTATATGCGCGGGCATTATTCGCGCTTTGTGGACCTCTGCTGGCAAGGTGTGACGTAGCATGGAACGAAGTTAGGCTATCCCACCTCTGACTTGCTTTGATGGAGGTGGGTCTTGGAACCCCTGTGTGACTGCCTATGTGGTCTCAGGGATAGAGAGACCATTCTTTCTACTTCGAGCACACTTGATTATGCGGGACAAACTGTCAATTCGTGGGACGCATGATCTGGGCTTCAAACGCTGTAGGCCTACACGCACGCGCTACGCGGGAAGGGTAGGCTACTCATATCGTGTTCAAAATGTTAGGCTACTCAGTGACTAATACTGTACAGGCCGACGAGACAGTGTAGGCCTACTATGTTTTCATAAGGGAACTAGAGGTATATGGCAGAGCTGACTTCCTGATTAATTGCGATATGGTGGGTGGTGCCAAGGCAGGTAAGCATACTCGGATGATTCCACCTGTCATAGAAGCTCAGGTGAGAAGAGAACCTATCCCATCGCCGGCGCTGCATCGTTGCTGGACACAACAAAAAGAAGAAAAAAGGTAGGAAATTTAGCCACATCAGGCAGGTCATGTCGCTTTCGAGTTATGGGATGTTAACACTTTTTGTGCCAAAGTCTTCACACTGGCAGTTGCATTCGGCCGCATGTGAGAATGAATCAGGTGCAGCGGGACACTGAAACTTGAAACCTACCTGCGTAGCCTAATGTAGGCTATCACTGGAGTTAGATAACTTAGTTTATCAATACCTTGCACTATGTGGGGCATGTGGGTCCGTCAAATAGTAGGCGTAGTTCAATCCGTGGATTTAACTCTGGCTAAATCGATGCGCTATTAGACGTATAATAACAGCGGCTAAATCATGCCGAGTGACCGCGTTTTTTTTAACCAGCCCGCCAGCGCGATTTTGCTTGTTCTGCATTGATGGCTAATCATAGTAGCCTACATCGACAATCTCCCGTGAAATTGCGTCTGTTAAGCGATATTATCATTAGCTTACAGCAGACACTTTCAAAGTTATTCATGCAAAGCGATTTATTTGCATGTCCCTCAGCTGGTTAGGCTACTTCCCTTAGGCCAGGGTGGCCAACCTGTCGGAGACCAAGAGCCACATTTTGTAATGTGTCACAGCAAAGAGCCACATCGGCACACAAACATGACGCGGGCATATAAATGCGCACCCACCAACATGGGCATCATCCATCCTCTCCCACCACAGACCAGCATACACAACAACAATTGGGCATGAACATCAACCATCTCTTCCTTACACACACACACACACACACACACACACACACACACACACACACAGAGTGTCAGATTGATGTTACATATAAGATGCCCCCTCCCCCTTTTTTTACTGCTTCAATTTTTTGGGGAAAGGGTTTTTTGCAAGATAAAATGTTGTTTTACATAAAACAATGGTAGGCTACAGCAACAAAGGAACGACGACACCATCCAAAACTTAACAAGATGGTTCGTCAAATCGCTGTTCATTTTCCACATTAATGTTTCAGCGGGTGCTGACAGGGGGCCTGGGGGGAAATAAAGTTTTCTTTTTGAGACTAAACTGAGCGCGGACAAGCGACAAGTCAAATTAAATTTTTTTCCCACCTTCATGCTGCCTGCCTGCGCCGCTTTGACAATGACTGATAGACCACGGCCGACATTCACAGCGAAAACCAGGATAAAACATTATTTTTGGCGCTATTTGGTCTATAGCCCGCGAAATTTACAACAAAAACATAATTTCACATTCGGGTCAATAGCCACTCCTTCTAACAGAGCACAAATAACCAATGCTACGCAGCACGGAGATTCTCGGCGCATCTCTGCTCCAGACAGACCCTCTCTTTTGAGCAGATACATTTGCACATTTAGGCCTATTACCGCCATATCTGAGCGATAGAATCTACAAATATGGACAGTACATTTTCTTGACCTTTTTGAGAGTTGTATTGCCTTGAGGAGTGATGGCCAAATATTTCAGGTTAAAAGATTTTTTTTCCGCTACTTTAGTCAGCGAAAGACTCGGTCACTTTTTAAAGCGCTATTTTTAAAACATAGGCTTAAATCACGTCTTGTATTTGGGCCAATGAAGTAACAAATGTCACAAACCAGCATGATAATTCAGGACACATTTAGGCTAGGCCTACAGTACCAAGACCTCAGGGCACTTATTTGTCATAGTTCTAATCAAGTTTGTGTGCGCAATTCCAATACATATTGCCTATGGGACATAAACACAAACTTGGACATGAACGCAAGAGGTCACAAGGACACCAGGCAAAGAGCCGCATGCGGCTCGAGAGCCGCAGATTAGCCACCTATGCCTTAGATGAATAGCATTTCACGAAATTTTAATGTTTTTAGCATGCCCTTCGTTTCCAAAATAGCATACATGATATTCATTCACAAATTTCACATTTTTCATTAGGCTTACTGTACCAGCCTATTACCATAACTTTACAAGTAGTGAAATGGATAAATATTGGGCGGGTTTTTCTGCTAAATGCCATTTTTTTCCCCGCACAAGGCCATCCTAAGCAGCCCAATTGGGCGGGAAACAGCCCAATCTGGCAACACTGTCAGTCATAGCTTTGACTTCAAAACCCACTCTGTCAAGTGTCAACCTAGTATATTATTAGGCCTACATTATTTGCTAAAATACCAAATTGGTGAAAGGGCAATGGGTAGGAAACAAACTACTGGACCTTAAAATGACTTTGGATGGTAAGCTTATAGGGCGTTGATGGCATAAGTAAGGTCTGATCTGAGTATTTAAGAAGGACTAGCCCGAGGTATGAGTCTACTGTGATTGTCACAGGCAATCATCTTTGGGGTTTGTGGCTTATTAAAAAGAGAAAATATCTTATAGCCTAACTGGCAGTTGTGTATTCAGAGTAGGATGGAGTCACAATCAAGGGCTACAGTAACAATAATGGCATTCATCACATAGGCCCTAAGCATGTTACATTTCTTGCCATAGGCCTATCTGATTATCTGTATAATGGCTTGAAAGATATGAAGCTGATTTGTATATCGGATCTGTTACAGAACAATGTGGGGCGCACTAGACACCTGCCTGCTGCTGCTTTTGCTGCTCATTCAATGTGAGTTTTCATTTCTCATTTCCAACCTTTGAGAACAGTCATGCAACTGCAAGTATTGTAACATTTTGCTAACAAGGGTCCAATCCAAATTTGTGTTCTATCGCAGATGACCAGGTCTCAACACATTTCTATGATAAACGTTTACCAGCCACTATAAATGGGACTGTAACCTTATCTGCACAGAAGAGCTGTGAGGTTGAGGTGAAGTGGCTCAAGGTGAATGATGATGCTGACCGCCGAACAATTGAGGTCATTACTTGCACACAGGGGAGCTGTGTTGTTCCACACCCGGACTTTAAAGGTACAGTAATATGGTGGCCAAAAGTCATTGAGCACATGCTCACCAGGATCAGATGGCACACTCGCACCCTGGTCACTGTGCTGTGCCCTCATTCACTCTGAGCTCAGCTACTAACGTTTTCACCCATGAATATGAAGAATAGGCTAATATAGATTGCGCTTATGTTATGTGTTATCACCATTGAAAGATTCTCTCAGTTATCACTCAGTTATAACATTTCCAAAAATCTGTTTAAGATTCTCTTTTACAAAAATAGCTTTTGTTATTAATTCTGTTTTATTCAAAGTACATAGGCCTACATTTTCATTTTCCAAAACATGAGGTTTTGTGCACATCACATGTTAAGTTGAAATTGTTGGCTAAAAACTCAAAGTGATTCTTATAGGCTGTAGGCTAAAATATCTATCCTATTGAGACATATTTGAGAGCTTGTGCTATTCTCGTTTTTATATTTGCTGAGCTTTTTTCAGTTACACTAATTTGAGACGTCAAATGGCTTTAAGAGACATTACTGAGAGATCTTGCTAGTGAGGATATATGATTGAGACATATTTGAGAGCAGCAAACATGTCTCATTTTTGTCTTAGCTGAGATCTGGAAAGGAGACCAATATGAGAAAGTGTTCAGAACTGGTAGAATGCTCACACAATGCTCACTATGAGACTTATTTCTCAAGAGGGACATTTGAGAATAATGAGAAAAGCACTTTGGTCTTAATAAATGCTCATTTATGTCTAGGAGACATATATGTGACATAAACGAGATCTCTTTTTCAATTTTGCTTTGCTATTGGCAGAGTAGACATTTCAACTATGCTGCTCATTGCAACTATGCTGTCCATTCCCAATTTGATATTTTCATTAATATTTACTAAATAATGAACTAGCATTGACTGGTCTGACCAAAGTACAGTAAGTTTTGCAGCTAAAGTTGTCTTGAAATTGAAAATGGTGGACATGGTAAAGATCCAACTTTCATGTCTGATAAATGTAATTTCCCAGGCATAACTACTGTAATACTTAGAAATTGATGGTGGTGGAAAAAGATAGCATTTGTGAATGGACGGAATTAATTCTGGAAGTCAACTACTATAATTTCACATACGCTACCTTCATAGACAGAGTCCAGGCAGAGGGGACGGCACTCACCATCAGCCCAGTGAGGTGGGGAGATGCGGGCATCTACAGCCTCAGTTGCAATGGACAGCCTGACATATGGTTGGCTTGGGTGGATCTTGACAGTGAGTATAGTTTTTTTTATTGCACTTATTTTGGGGCTGGGCGGTATTTCTTCCATCTTTCGTCTGTATCTCGATATTCAATATGTACAGTGCCGTGCATATGTTTTTGCCCCCATACTGAGTTTTTAACTTTTTTGCACATTTGGCACACTTAACATTTTCAGATCACCACACAATGTAAACAGTAACCAAGGAAGACCTAAACAAACATAGAATGCTAGTAAAGGAAGGATGAATCACAGCACACTGGTATTCTGGTACACTGGTACACTGGTACGCATGTCACCCAAAGGTGATAAAGGTAATTACCTGGTCACATGACCTCGCCCACTTTCAACCACTCCACCCATTTCAGTGCTAGACAACACCCAATGGCCAACACCCAACATAAAATGCTGTTTCTGACATTATCCTTCTGGATTTGTTTGTAAAGAGCCAAATTCATGCTTACTCCAGTCATAGCTGTTCACCCATGTCATGAGGCAGCAATACAGCCCCAAACCATAAAACTCCCACCACCATGTTTCACTTTTGACATGATGTTCTTTTTTTTTTCAATCAAATGCAGTGTTCATATTACACCGGATTTTACAGGAGGCTCTCCTAAAAAGTTCAACTTTTGCTTCACGTGTCCACAGAATATTTTCTCAGAAGCTTTTTATACATTGTCAATATGTTTTTAGCATATAAACCTTGATAAGCCTTGAGGTTTCGGGACGGAGGTTTACTAACGTTCCATGCCTCTGCTAGTTGGCCTCCGTTACACTTGTCAGAGGTGGCTTTTGCCTTTGAACTTTTGGATCCATCGTCACTGTCTTCTTGGGGTCATTTCAGTGTGACAGCCATTCTTAGAAATGTTCACCACTACATCATGCTTCCTTCATTGTTTGATAATGGCTCTCACCATGGTTTGCAGATGCCCCAATGATTTAGAAATGGCTTTGGAGCCTTACAGTCCGAGACATGTCAATTATTTTGATTATAATCTGCTACTGAATGTTGATGGATCACAGTGTGACGTCATGGGATCAATATGACCTAGTGCACATTGTCAATCAGGTCCTATTCAAATTATCATATAATTTCAAAATATGATTTGAAAGTCCTGATAGTAGCCACACTTGGGCAGCTGTGAAATATAACTCAGCTGTCCAAAATAATATGATTAATCAGATAATCACAGATGCCTCCTCATTTAACAAGGGGGGCAATTACTTTTTCCACACAGACTCATGCAGGTTTTATGGCATTATTCTCTTGAAATTTGTGGTTTGCAATGGCTTGTCTTTACATGTGGTGTAGGCTCAGAATTTGGTCTACAATAAGAATAATTTGAGTGAAAGGGAAAGTGTCGGGGGAGTGGAGCTTCTGAAAAATGACATGTCACCATCATAAAAATGAGTCTAGGGCTATGTTCACACTTTAAAGTCCCTTTTCAGTGAACCAAACTCAGTCCTCTTAAATTGGACCAAAAAGTGAACTGACAACAAAAGGGCTCAGTTTTGTTTTGGTACATATTTGGTACATATGGCTGCTTGTTCTGGTCCCTTTTGGCTTGTATGGTGTGTCTGTCCTGTTTTTGTGCAAGCAGTTCCTTCTCTGCGACCATCCTGCAGAACCTTCCTGACTTTGGGAAACACTGGTTTAACCTGTTTGCACAGAGCGTATATTATAGGGATGCACCGATACAGGTGCTGGTATCGGTATCGGCTCCCGATACTGCTCATTATACTCGTACTCGTACTCGTCAAGCACTTGCCGATACCAGCTATGAGTACTACTATTACTCAAAACAATGCAAAATCTTGTCATGTTCTGTGGACTTGAAATCAGCATGGAAAAAAGTGCCACCTCATACATTTACTACCATTTAAATCTACATGGAAATGGACAATAAAAATATCACAGGTGGAAAAAAACAAGGCCATGCATTTATTTTCATTGTATTTTGGTGGTAAAAGGTATCGGTATCGGTACTCGGTATCGGCAAGCAGGCATGAAAATCCCTCACCTTTCGGCGTATCATTGTGTAGCGCTCTACCGCAGAAAACTTCATACAGTTTCAGGAGAGATTCCACAACTGACAATGACGTTTGACCAATCACAGCATTTGTTGCTGTCGGCACAGCCAATAACGTGAACGAGCTCAATCTAAGTCCCGCCCGTCATACTTCTCTTTGAAAACAGGTGCCGCTTTGGTCTGCGGGCCTGGCGTGGTTGTATCAAATATCTTTCTTTATAGTTACAGAACATCTCTGATTATAAGAAAATGTCCAAACGATCTGTCACAGACAGTTTACGCGTTTCCCAGAGAGGTATCTATTTGAGATCATGATTCTTGTTATGAGAACATCAAGACGCAAGCATTTCGATGAGAAGTGAGTGGATGTAGTTAGCCACAGTGGTTAAGCTGTTTTTCCTAATAATTTGAAACCGCATTTGCCCTGCCCACGTGAAAAAGTATTTATTCTCAAAAGAGCTCCGTTAATGAAAACTTGCATGGGTATGCCTACGGCACGTTTTCCTGACGGCTATTTTAACGGGTCTGTGTGCTTCGAAATGGTGAGTGAATCTAGTAGGCGCGCTACGGGGAAGAAGCGCATGTAGGCTACAGGGTACGCAAGGCATCCAACATCATGCTTCGAATCATATGCTGCGGCTTCTTATAGCACGCACGAGAGAGGGAGAGGGAGAAAGAGCGAAGCCTAACTTAGTCAATCGTTTGACACGGGACAAATTGTTATAGGAATCATGCCAAGTTTTTTGTAATCCCTTGGTAGCCTACATCTAAATGACATGTACATCTACCAATTTATATTTAGTGGAACTCGGTCAAACAGTTTTTTTCCACGGTGAAAGTTGGAGCTTTCCTATTCTTTTTTCATGCGAACAGATATACTAGGTGAATGGACTAAAATTTCAGTAGTTTATCCAAACTGTGACAAATATTTTTTTGTATTACAAGTTGTCTGAAATATGATGATTAACTGAAAGATCACAACCAGGCAAGCGTTGAGGGGACATTGGATAGTGTTGAGAGGAGGGGGTGCTTAGTTGCCATTGGGGGGCATTAGTCTATTTTATTTTTAAGGGGGGCATTGGCAGGGTTTTGATGAGGTCAAGGGGGAATTTATTTTTAAAAAAGGCTGAGAAACAAAACCCATTTTATCTCTATCTATCTATCTATCTATCTATCTATCTATCTATCTATCTATCTATCTATCTATCTATCTATCTATCTATCTATCTATCTATCTGCCCCCCTCATCAGACATGACAGCATGACAATCATGAAGTAACGAAGATGGTTGGCAGTTCTTCTTATGTTCACTGTCCCTGGGTCGCTACAGTATGCTCAAAATTCATAATTTAAAGATGGTTTTAGCTAATTTTTCTCCCATGGGAGACCATGCCCCCAGACCCCCCTAGTATGACTCTTATACAACACTATCCCCCGAAAATGCCACTGCACACCACACATTCTCGCGTACCGCTGCAGCACACGCGCCTCTCCGTGCCACCGCGCCCCGTTTCTCACCTTTTTCACCCCTGACCCGTTTTCATGCCTGCAAGTACGCACTTTAATGTACTCGTACTAGTATCTGTTTTCAGAAAAGTGGTATTGGTGCATCCCTAATACTGTAACTTTGTCACCAAAATTGTAACGTCCATCTTTTACGTAGGGCTCTTGGAAATGTTATTATTATCATGAAGAGTGCTTTCAGCAGAGTGATTGGTCCAGATCATTGGTTGGAGATTAAAAAACAATGTTTTGGACAATATTTGTATTAAAGGGACACTGTGCAGGAAATGGTCAAAAAAGTATGCTGCTCCTTGAAACTAACTATGCTGCTCATTGAAACTGGGCTGCCTATTGCCAAATTTGATCTTTACATGAAAGTTTACTAAGTAATAAACAAATATTTTCTAGTATGGTTCAAGTACAGTCATTTTTGCAGCTAAAAATGGCGATTTTTGGAAATTCAAAATGGCGGACCATGGAGAAGATCCCCCTTTTCGTGTATGAAAAGTAAAATTTTTCCAGTCATAATGAATAATTTGAATTTGATGGTGGTGGTAAGTATTCATGAAAAAGGTAACATTAGTGCATGGGCAGCATGAATTCTGAAAATAAACAACTAAACATCTCACACAGTGTCCCTTTAAGGCCAAATTTCAGTGTCAGCTTGTGTGGAATTTAAGTATGTGTAATTTGTTTTAAGGATGCAGACATTCAAACAATTCTGTGGTTTGAGATTGTATTTTTTACAGTGTAATTGTACATTCCACAGTGTGTTGAATTTTCTAAGAAACCATGACATTGTTGTTGAAAGCCATACAGCATCTGACTAGTTTATGATTCTTTTGTTGGATAAGAGGGTCAAATCTTTTTTTTGTTATTTCAGATCCTGAAGACATAAGCAGCAGTACAAAGACTCCCAACGGTGAGTTGTATACTTGTTAACAGCCTTTTTTGTTTTAGGCATTTCTGATTGACTTGTGTTTACATGTTTTATAGGCTCAGAATTTGGTCATTTGGTCTAGAATAAGAATAATTTGGCAGTGTTGGAGGAATAGAGCTTCTGGGAAATGACATGCCACCATCATAAAAATGTGTCTAAAGCTACTGTATATGGATAGAGCATATGTTAGCCTAACTGTTAGCTGTGTTTTCAGCAGAGTCAATCAGTCCCTCCAGGAAATCGCGATGTTGCGATCGCGTCGTTTTTCGCAACTTCAATGAATTCCCGCGAATTCTGCGCGAGAGCGCAACTTTAACCAATCACCGCGATTTCCCGCAACTTTGAACACTTTGAACCAATCCATGTTGCGCTGACTTCACTGACGTCGACAAACTTCCTTTCAAAAAGGATAATACAATAAAAAAAAAATACAATAAAAAAGTAACCTAGCAATCAGTCCCAGCACTTTACTATGCATGTACAAAGTTGTCGGTGAGGGGGAAAAACTAATAAATACGAATGTAGGAAACGCCATGTTCTCATTGCGCGTCTGCTCGCATGGTCACAGGAGGGAAAATGTAGTCTGGCATAACCAATAGGCCTACATTTTTAAAATGTGCTAGGCCTACATAAATATATAATTAACACTTCATGACAGTCATCTACATTACGCCAAGTATAGGGCTCCTACAACAAGATGTGTTTTTTTTTCTAAAGCGGTCCACCTGCTGGACCACTTTGGTGTTTGACTTGTGCGCATACAGAAGGCAACATTTTCCCTCCGAATTGAGATGCGCAAATGCCTTGTCCACAACAAAGGAGTAATTTCCATCCTTCATTGTGAATGCTGCATGCATGCCTGGCCGATATAGTAATCTCTTTCGCGCAAATTGGGCTATGGCTGGATACGAGCACTGGTGACCGTGGTGACCGTGTCGTCAAATCACTTTCGTTTAACCTGGCGCGGTCAAACGGTCAAGGAACACTGAACATGAATAAAACCAGAACAGACACGTTGGAAAGCTGTGGGAGTAAGTTGGAAAACTACTTTCTGTCTCTCCCTCTCCTCTCCTCCTTGCGCGATTATAACAATCTCGTCGTCTTTTATATTCACAAGAGCACCAAAATTAATATAATTTCTGAACATTATTCAGCAAGCACCCTTCACAACAGGAAATCTGTGAACTCCATCCTCGTTACATTGAATGATGATCATCAGCCGTTAATTTAAAGCCGGCTGACGGCGCGGGAGAACAAAAAAAAAACCTAAGCCTATGCCTTCTTTCGAAAGCGACCCCTCCCTCTGCTTTTATTTGTGTTGCTTTTGACAAGCTTGAAACAGGCAGGCTATGTGTAGACGACTCACATTAACCAGGATTTCAGTCACAAGAGTTCATGTCACGCACCCTCTTCAACTGGGTGAACATGCCCAATTCCGCCCGCCTACTTATAGTTAATTATGTATCCACTGTTTAAGTAAGGAATGGATATCGATATGATACGAAGTTTGTATGCTTACAATTTGAAACGGTGATGACATTTAAAACAGAGTCAAAGGGCTGTAAACAGCATTGTAATGAAGGGTGTCGTAATGGCATGAAAGAGATGGCACTTTTCACGACCACATTCTGGCTAAAAACTCGCCCTAGCCGCTTCCCTGCTTTGCTTAAGGACCAAAATTCTAATATAAAAATGGAAATAATATAAAAACACCAGAGGACTGGAATGTGGCAGTGTCCTTTACTGTCAAGCGTGGGGAAACACATCAAAAATCGCAACAAAAATCACACCTTTCACTTCATGTCGCAACAAAATCGCAACAGCACAGTAAGAAGCTCCGCAACTTTTATCGCGATTTTCTGGAAATCCTCGTGCACCATCTGGCAATTCCGACCGCGATTTTTTTTAGAAAATGCCCGCGATTTCCTGGTGGGACTGAGTAATGCAAGCATTTCTCTCTCTGCGACCCCCCTGCAGAACTCTCCTGACTTTGGGAAAAGCTGGTTTAACCCGTTTGCACAGAGCCTATATTATAGTGTAACTTATGGTCACCAAAATTGTATTGACCATTTCTTAAAAGGGCACAGAGTAGGTCTAATATGTTTTTGTAATCAATTCCAGATTTCATGCTGCCCAAATGTTAAGTTTTTACATGAATACCATCACCAAGTTCCAAGTATTCATTATGTGTGGGAAAATTACATTTTTCATACATCGAAAGAGGAATCTACTTTGATCATACTAATGTATATTAGTTCATTAGTAAATATTCATGAAAATATCAAATTTGCCAATAAGCAGCAGAGTTTCAATGAGCAGCATTGCTGCAATACCTACACTGGCCACCATCTTACACCGTGCACCTTAAATCCTAGGTAATGTCATAGTAATGTTGGTGTGACATAGTTGAGTTTTCAGCAAATAGTGGTTGTGTCCACTGGCAGCCCATCTACACCAAGAGGCACACAAATAATGCTCATCAACAATGTTTTACTGTGGTCCAGGGGCGATTTTAGCGTATGATCTTTAGGTGGGCTGGGCCAGAGTAAGCGTTTCATTTCTATTTCAGATTTGAGATTTTGTTTTCAAAAGGCTTTCCAATTTAAAATAACAGTTCACTCAATGAAGGACTACCCACAAGTCATGACATTACATTTCCCCACACGAAATCTAACTTACATTATCTACATAGGTAATCCTTGTGATTGGTAGCCTACTGTGTGTCATATATGCACTCTAATGGTTGGCATAGTTCTTATGTGATTGAGAGGAAAGAAAAAGAGAGAGGAAAATATTATAAAGTATTAAGTATTATACAGAGTAGATACAAAGCCAGATGACAATGAAGCTTTTTTTTTGTCAAAACATGATAGCCTAGGCAGCTAGTTAGGGCAGCTCTACAGGTACAGTAATTTGAACAGGAAGCTTGTTTCATCATTTGGCAGCATAATGGCTAAATGCCATTTCACCTTGTATGGATTTTACCCTTGGCACAACAAGTAGAAAAGACACTGAAGAACTAAGACTCCTAATTGGATGATATTACTGTACTATATCTGCGATATATTTAGGGCTAGGCCATTGAGTGACTTAAAAATAATCAGAAGAGTTTTCCCTCTCATGTGCGCTCCTTGCACCGCAAATCACAGTTCCAATCGGTAGCTCAATAGATAAATAGTCTATTCATCGTGGGTTTTTAAAATCTGACATCTCCTTCTCAAGCAAACATAAAAATAACAATGAAAACATCCCTGCCCAAAGTCATGCGATTATGGGAATCTCGCAACAAGGTGCGCGCTCCCTGTCACTAAATGGACAGAAGAAACGGCACGGGCACCAAAGTCACTCCTGCTCATTCCGAGCTAGTATGTTCCAATAAGAGCAAAGTAAGGTCCAACCTTCACACTTCCCAACCATTAAAATCAGTAGGCTAAGTGAGAAGTTGGAGAGCCCGCATTCTCACATCATAATTAGGCCTACAGCATCACCAAAATATGGATAAACCTCATTTGGGCGAACCTCGACTATCAATGTAATGGTGACTCGCAGTATAATTTTCAGCCGAGATTTGCCCGCGGTTCGCTATTTCCAAAGCAATTGCTGAAGCATGTTCCATTCCCTCGAGTCACAACTTCTAGCTAAACGCTGCCAGGCAGATATATAATTTTGACTGTCCTGATTGTAGCGTAGGCTATTAGTAACAACCCATATTTAGCACTATGTCCTCATCATTTGTCCTCTGATTTTTTTCTGATACGTTTGCAAAAGAAATGGCATGGTTTCCACAGTAGGTTGACGCGCATTGTATTCCATCCGTATTTTGACTCCCCTTTCCGTTATCTTGCTACCTCAAGCTTTTGTGATTCTGACTGACTCACCTTGTCTTGCATGAAGTGGTCAACAGAGAGCCCCATAACACCGGCGAAAGTAAAATTGTGCGTTGCAAGGCACCACCTCACAAGATCTTACCCACCGCTACCTATGTTAAGCATATTTCACGGATATCCACAACCTAAAAGTGGACGTTTTTAATGGTCTTTCATGGCAACATTTTTTTTTAAACCAACGCTTACAAAATTATGTCAGTTATGATGACAATGAATGTTATCATAGTCCGCACATAGCACTGTAGCCTACACCACCTTATTGTGTGTAGTAGGGCTGCACAATTAATCGAAAAATAATCAAAATCGTGATAAAATAGTGAAATCGAACTCATGATTTTAATCGTGATTTAATCGTGGCAATAGTGACCTACTTTTGAGAGCGTCCTTGAAGCCAGAACATACTGACAGGCTGGTGTTTCTGGCCAGAAATCTGTCCACTTAAGTTTCATGCTATTGCCTTTACATAATTATTACAATTCATTTTATTTTGCTCATCCCGTATGTAACTCATTCTTGGTTATATTTCATCTTGTTATAATTTTCAAAAACATCTGCAAAAATCAATAATCGTGACTAATAATCGTGATGATGATTTTGACCAAAATAATCGTGATTATGATTTTTTTTCCATAATCGTGCAGCCCTAGTGTGTAGTGTGTGATCCATACCTTCTCATCACAAGAATATGCGCCAATTTGGGTTCTGCCTCGGCTGCATGATAAATCCAGAAACTACTTTTGCAAAAACATAACTGAACACAACTCTGGCGGCAGGCAGTTGCATGAAGATGCAAACCAATCAGAAGAGGTGTAGCAGACTCGTCACAAGACCTTTCTTGAAGCTCATACACAGGGTTGCCAGACGGGGCAGTAGCAGCAGAATATTGCGCAGGGGCAAAGCGACTGCGCGATTACATTCATTTCCAATTCACAAATAATATTTTAAAAGGCTCCTGAGCTAGTGGGGCCGAGCCAAGTCACGGTGGGGCCGTGGCCCCACTAAAAATAGCCTAAACTCGCCCCTGCAGTGGTCCTAGATCTGTGGTTGTTGTTGTACAGTACGTCTGTTGTATTAAAGCCAAATTTCAGTGTCAGCTTGTTTGAAAAACAAGTATGTGTAATTTGGTTTTACGTTAACGATGAAGACATTGATTCACCACAGCATATACAAACAATTCTTTGGTGTAAGATTTTATTTTTTCTGTGTATTGGTGTAAGATTGTATTTTTTTTTACAGTGTAATAGTACATTCTACACTACAGTGTGTTGAATTTCCTAAGAAAAACATGAATATATTGGAATACAGTATTTGACTAGTTTACCACTGTTTTGTTGAATATGAGGGGGAAATTCTTCTATTTTGATTTTATTTCAGTTACTGAAGACACAAACAACAGTACAAAGACTCCTGAAGGTGAGTTTTATACTTGTTAACAACCTTTTTTGTTTTAGGCATTTCTGATCAACTTGTGTTAACATGTAGTGTAGGCTCAGAATTTTGTCATACGTAAAGCATGAATACATTTATTCACCACAGCATATTCAAGTAATTCTGTGGTTTAAGATTGTATTTTTTCCAGTGTAATAGTACATTCTACAGTGTGTTGAATTTCCTAAGAAAAACATGAATATCACTGATTCTTGAGAAAGTGGCTAAAACAGGTTGTAATTTTGACAGAAAAAAGCAAAGTGAATTACAAAATGATATGGTATATCCTCGTAGACTAAGGTCTTGACTTTTCAGAAATGCACAAGGCCAATCTCCCCATTATGTATTTTTTTCAGAAATCAGGCTTTTCTCCGATCATACCTTGTTTTTTGTCAACACCGTCAGACACAATTAAAAGTTATTAAAATTGTATTGATTTGGTTGCATATGTATCTGGAGTTTTTAAGTGATTATGTGTATTTTTTGGTTCACTAATATGCCTTTAAATGTTGAAAATTCACTTTTGTTCTATTTTAATACTGTTTCATGTGTTCTAATTTTAAAATATGTACCGTCATACGATGCTTACTTAACGCCTAAATACAACAAACAATTTTTTGTAATTTCCCAAATATTCGTGTAGGCTTAAATTGGCTATTACTTTGATATTTCAACAACTCCTAAGGAAAATGTTGTAAGCACATTCCTTTAAAATGTCCAAAACTCCTTCTTACGGTGGTGACTTAAGAACTGACGGTGGTGACAGTAATCTGAGAGTGGTGAAAGTGGCCTAATTAGTACCTGCATTTAGCGAAATAAATAGCCCTCTCAAGTCAATGGCATCTTGCATAAACACTTTATTTTTGTGTGTGCACAGTATGAGCATGTGTTTTTACTTCATTAGTTAGATTATCTAGGAAGTAAGCCACTGGTTGTTGAAAATGTGGTAAAAACAGCTTTTAACACATTGAATACCGGCGGTGCTCACGGAATTATGTCGTAGAATACCAGCGTTCTAAGCCCTTTTTTACGTTTTTTTGTAGACTCACAGCTTATTATGTGATAGGGCCACTGAAATATGTTATGACTCGTTTGAAAGTGGAGACGCTGCCCTCTTAGTAGGTGAAAACTGTGTGTCTCTACGAGCTTTTATTGCCGAGTAAACCCACGCTAAACCGAAGTGGGTATCCATGGAATTCAGCTACAATCGGAGATATTGAGGTTTTTGTGAAGGGTGCGCTTCTTCAGAATGTGACGAGTTTGAAAGGGGATGAGTTGGTTTTAATCACAATTTGGTGCAAGGTTAGCTCTGACACACATCTTCCTGCACGTCAAGACACGCCTCCTGCTCTAAACCACTACGACACCGGCAATCAATGCCCTTCGAAATCCACGTTTTTCACACAGACTGAACACAAGCTCTTTGCACACATGCAGAAGGTCGGACATTTGCTAAAATAGTTCCCGATGACTCCCGAAATAATAGCCCAACATTGACAACAAATCCCAATGATATGATGCTTAGATGTAGCCCATCCGATCCATATGTAGCCATCTATGCTAGCTTCTGGCTTTTCACATACAGGAAGACAGTTCAACATAGGGGTGAATAATCAAATAAACTTATCTGGTTGGCGATCAAACTTCTAAATCGGAGCGCATTACTCCAATTACAATTCGGGTGCCATTTTGATCCAAGGAGCTGGTAAAGGTCTAGGTAGCAAGCCCAGAAAGTTCAAGATACTCCTGGCACGATATACAATGGTCTCTGTGTTTACCTATTGCGTGAAGTCAGACACAATACACGCTACCGATCGTGGGCTACTAGGGAAACAACAACATAGCACGATTCACGAATACGGCAGCACACCTCCTGCTCTGTCACACTACGACACCAGCAATCAATGCCCTTTGAAATCCCCGTTTTTCACGTGGACTGAACACAAACTCTTTGCACACATGCAGAGGGTGAGACATTTGCTAAAATAGCTCCCGATGACTCCCGAAATAATAGCCCAACATTGACAACAAATCCAAATGATATGATGCTTAGATGTAGCCTAGCCCATCCGATCCGAATCATATGCGGTGGCAGATGGACACTCCCAACTGAGATCGCTCCCGGACGTGTAGTCCCAGGTGTTTCTATCACTCCCGGACGTGTAGTCCCACCCTGATCGATAGTCTGGCTAGTGGGAGCGAGCCGACAGGGGAGCGTCCTGCGTTGGGAGCGACAATCAGGGAATCATGATATGTAGCCATGCTAGCTTCTGGCTTCTCACATACAGGAAGACACAGAAACTTATCTTTTTGGCGATCAAACGTCCAAATCGGAGCGCATTACTGCAATCACATATCGGGTGCCATTTGGATCCAAGGATCTGGTAAAGGTCTAGCAAGTCCAGAAAGTTCAAGATACTCCAGGCACTATACAATGGTGTTTACCTATTGCGTGAAGTCAGAGACAACACATGCTACAGTGACCGTACTAGGGAAATCAATGCAGGCAGCGCGATAGGCGACATGGGTTGGCATCCAGACATCTTGGTAAGTTAAATTAAAATATCCAAATCATAACACTCAAACATCATAACAACCAAACAACTTTGGACTGCAAATGTTGTCATTTATGTCCATCACAGAGCTACCAAAATCACATATATTGTCCATTGAAGGGTGTAGATTCAAAATATGATATTTAAATGCAAAAACGCATTTTTGCGTTTTGGTATACAACGCATGGGCGTGAAAAACGCATTATTGCGTCGTCGGTACTCAATGTGTTAAGTTGTTCAAATCCAAAATAAAGAGGTGTATTATCTTAGATGTAGGTCTTAGCTGTGCAGGGAATGCATTGGCCAAGGTCCCCATGTTTAACATTTTTCATAAAATGGGCTCTTTCTTGTTTTGTCAACAGCGGCAGACAGAATTAGAAGTAAAAACACATGTTTACTGTATTAAAGTGAATTACTTTAACAATTCAACATAACTGTAGATACTTATTGTATGCATATTCTTAAAACATGTCAAAAACACGTAAAACATGTGTTTTTTGGTGAACTCCATCAGATGTCACCACCGTCAGGTTTTCTGACAAAAAAACCTCCAAATGCACCTCAGTGGTGGCTAGAGTATAATTTTGGATCACAATTATTACTAACATGCCTAGTAATGTTTCATTAACCAGCACAATTTAGTAAAATATGGAACAACATGATGAGCAGAACAAAATCTGACGGTGGTGACATCTGACGGTGTGAGACAAAAAAACACTCTTTTAAATATTATGCATTGTTTGTTCACATTAGCCATTTCATTTTTGCTCTGTTTCTTGGGTGCTTCATACCTTTTCTGAAAAAAATTATATTTATTAACATTAATGTAATACAATACTATTAAAACCCCCGACGGTGTTGACAGTTTATGGTTGGGACAGTACCAGTGTCCAAACAAATTAACAAATTGAGGACAAAATAGTAAACTTACAGGAGCTTCAGTGATGGTGAAGTATGCAGTAGAGCTAAAGGTTTGAAAAGGGGTCCTCAGTAATGAAAATTACCTTGTGCATACCTGATTTTATTGTCTTTTAGAAAAAATCTGACGGTGGTGACCAATATGCTGGACACATTTTGAGCAATTAGTAAATAATAGTAAATATTGTTTTACATCCACTATGTGCACATCTGTAGAATCACTTTAATATGGTCTTCCACATCATGGTGATATTGTTCAATTCTGTTAGTGATTTTTGTATTTTAAGTCAATTGAAATGATGATGCCAGTCCTTGGGACAGGCGTTTTTACAGGGTGTGGACAGGTTTATAGCCATGAAAAGTAATAAAATGATACTTAAAGTTCCCATGGCATGAAATTTCCATGGTCTTTTGGGGCTTTGTATGTGTTTGCGGGGGTGTCAGGATGCTATATCCGCAATCTTTCTCAAAATAAAGCTGAAACGCGCCATTTAGGCCTCTTTGTTGAAAAGTCTCCTCTCCCTGTGCGTCGATCTGTTAATTATATGCAACAGGAGGAGGAGGGGGGCAGGAGGGGGAGTGTCGTTGATGAGCAGGGGCGGAGCCGCGGGCTAACGCTGTGTTGTGGTGGTGGTACGGCAGGCTAGCTGTTACCTAGAGTTAGCAATTTGCCCTAGTTAGCAATGGGACGTCCAGCACCTGATGGAACTTACTCTCGCTTGTTTTGACCGAAAGATGACACAATCTATTGCCTACCTGCTCATGGGCTTCAGTGCAGGACGCCTCAGAAGGGTGAGTTTGAAATGTTATGTCTGCAATTTTCGTTGAATGGGCAGTTATGAAGCACTGTTACTTGCCAGTAACTTTGTAATTACAGCAGCAATCATTCACCATGCAAGGACCTGGCAAGCACCGTCATAAATTACAATATTCTTTTTTTACATATGAGCAAACAACCCCATTTGATGTGTGTGATGCACGTTACTGGCATCGCAACTGTCTCTAAACCCAGCAACTTTCTCCGTGTGGTTAGCATGCAATTGCAAGTCCTTCCCCTTTGTAATGTTATGCCATGCAACACAAACGTGGTAAAAATGTTATAAATGAACGAGGGGGTAAGTTAGTTGTCAGGTTATAGTAGACTTTTACACCTTTGTTTACAGCATTGTTCTGTTTCACCACTGCAATGCTTATCATGCATCACAAGTCTGTTTGAGGAGGGCGGTGATGACATGACAAAAGGCTACTCTATACTAGTTATGATGTACGCACTTCCTCACCGGCTCATCATAAAATGTGTCTACATACAACTAATCTGCATTTGAACAGCTCCCCTGTGCACTGCCTGTGCTGGAGAATAGCCAGCTTTCCTTTGTCCAATAAATGGCATTAAATGCATCTATTATGCCTTGTATTCCAGTGATTCCCAACCTTCTTTGCCCTGTGTACCCCCTAATTAATTTTGTCACATCATGAGTACCCCCTCCTTCATGCTCTGTATGATCCTCTATACCAATATGAGTACACTCCATATATTTGTTAGCATCACATTTTCCACGTACCCCTACTGGTACACAACGTACCCCTGGTTGGGAGACTGTTGTATACAGTGGTGTAGTCTTGTCTATGTAGAGCGCGGGTATACCCACTTCTAAATTTCAGGGATTTCAGTATACCCACTTAAAATTGATTGATCCATTGTTTGAATAGCACAAATATATACAGTATACCCACTTCAAAAAATGCTCAAATATACAGTATACCCACCATAAAAAAGTAGACTACACCACTGGTTGTATACAATGGTGAAATATTCCATGCTCTGTTGACATCACATTTATCCATAGTTGCCAGTTAAGTTTCCATTGCGAAAATAGCATCATCTCATGTTTACCTGAGAGTAACCTGGCTAACAGTATCAGAAAACTGCCTTTTTTGTAATAAGGTTAGCTGCTAGTGTGGAAACTGAGACAATGCCCACAGAAAGAGATAACATTATGCTGCCTACCTCAGGTAGCATTACTTTCATTTGACGCCATCTGTGCATATAAGAGCAAACTTGCCATGTCTTATCTTTATCTGATCACTAAAACTTGGAGAGAAGGCAGGAGAGCCACAACGCATGCTGGAACTTTTTGTACAGAGTTCAAGATCACTATAAGCGGCTAATTCAATTATGCAGACAGTGTGAAGACAGTGTACACATTTATTTACAACAGCATCAAGAATATTAAATTGGAACATGGGAATATTTTATGGAAGGCAAATATTGTATTGAAAGAAGAACAGCAATAACAGTCTCTGTAACCATCTTTTCTATTTTTCCAGCCGTTTCAGGCATTTGTCCAACAGTGATTCGAGTGTTGTCTTGCATATCCATGCCGAGTTCCCCGATGAAGGACGTTGGGACCTCGATACAAGGCTGGCGGTGACCTCCTCTGGCTGGCTCGTCTGAACTGCGCTGACTTGTCTTCTAGGGCACCAACATTGCATTAGTCACGGGGTTTCCGAAGACCTTTCCACACAAAGCACACAGGAAAAGAAAAATATTGTTTAGAATGCTATGTCATTTTTGAATTATTGAAGTAACACTATTAAAATGTTATGTCAGAATTAGTTGAACTGAATTCTTTTCAAATCTTACCAAAGGTTGGATTAGCTTTTGATGTTTGCCGGTGGTTGGTGTGCATTTTCATTCTAGAGGACAGCCATCTGTAAGAAGTGTCTGCAGGTACAAAAGACAATGTGTGAACAGAGTGTCCCTCTTATTTTTCATTTGGTCAAGAGGGTGAGGGTTAGCCAGTTTCAAAGACAAACCTTGTTATTGTCATTGGAAAGGATATGAAGGGTTCCTTCCTAAAACACTGCAAGAGCCATTTTATACTAATGCCATGAATTGTATTGTGTAGTTATAATTACTTACATCAAGTCAAGTATCACCTGAAACCGTGTGTGTGTGTGTGTGTGTGTGTTGCATTGCCTTGTAAATCAAATATAGACATCTCAACAGAAGAGTGTTTTCAGGGGGCATAGTGCATTATCCCAGCTCATGTCTTCTACTTGCGCTTGTGGCCCAACAACCTAGCATCCATGGAGAAAATAAGTTTCCCTGCTATGCACAACAACTAATAAAAAAAAGACATTTGAATTTATCTTCTACGAGTTGTTGAATTGCCCATCTATCAGCATACCACATCATATTTTGCAAGGTCATCACAAGGCCACAAGCACAAAGGAGGATGAGAGTTTGGATAGTGGAAAGGAAACAAGGTAGGCCTACATGTTTTGCACTTTAGTGTAATCCTGCTTTTAAAAAGAAAAACAAAAACAAAAAAAATCAGGCGCTAGAACAAGATCCATCTTCTCACCTGCACAGCATATAAGGAAAGACAACATTCTTTGGAGCAACTTGTTCCAGTTAGACAGATGCATTTTTTTTAACTTTTTTATTTGGCTACAATGCTTACGCTTTTCGGCCCTTATGGCCTTCTTCAGGGCGTATAAATTGCAACCTTTAGTGCCTCTGCATCTGTCTACCTGGACCAAGTTTGAGAGCCCCTACACTGATGAGCACCACGGAAAAAAGGTGAAGACACAGAAGCACTCAAATTACTGGTACCTGCTTGTGTTTGGAGCAAATTGGATGATGACTGAATGGGAAGACTCCAACGTAGTGGTGAGGGTGGAGTTTTGCTTCATCATGTTGCTTTCTTCGGGAACTTCTGTAGATGAGAATTGCGGACATTAGGAAGAAATACAGAATATATCTTTCAATGATCTACAATAAGCCTCTCGAATTCTATACAAGAAAATGGTCTGAGTCAGAACAGAGACAGAAATGTCAAGGAAACATAAACCTAATATTCGACTGCATCTGGCTTTCCAAGCTATTCACGGATATGAATGAAAATGTGACAGACAGTGGGAGCAGGTTGCATAGCAACTCGTAACTCCACAGCTGCCTGCCCTGGAGCAATGCAAGATGGACAAGTGATCCGACTGCTGTATTCTGTGTACCCACCAGAGGTTATGCCAAATGTGTTATATGATGAAAACAAAAACGCAATCAAATGCCGTCACAACCACTAAATAGCAGCCTGTAACAACTGCTTGATGTCTGTGTTGTATGTGTCAGCTGAGCTCGTGCATTCACGCACATCTCGCTGAGTAATTACTGCAGCCAGCTACGTTTCAATGCAGTGGCCAGTAGCTCTACACTCGGTATAGTTAGGTGACCACATCTAGTCAAAGGCTTGCCTGGTCAAATGCCAATTCATGAGTTCGGTGTGTATCGCTAGTCACAACTGATCTTTCCGAACATACGGTTAGTTCTAACACCTGTTAGCTCAAGTTATAACATCCCTAGGTGAAAAACTACGAACACAAGTCTCCATAGGAATGAATATGTACAGCACCATGCACCACAGCCAACAAAAAGGGTTTCCTAAATAAATCGTGTTTTCACCAGCAACATTTTAAAATGCCTTGTTTTCAACCACAGGACCCTCCTTGGTCAACCAACGAAATGTTGAGAAATGTTGGTCTTGTTGAATCGGTGTTTAATAGAATAATTGTCAACATCACATTCCTTGTTAGCTAGCTAGCTGGATGCCCGTGTTATTTGACAGGGCAGGTGGGCTAACATAGCCGCTAGCCCGGTCGTCAAGGTTTCATTTCCATCGAAACTATTTAGTTAATTGTGCTCATGCTTGATGTACATGTAAGTTCAAAAGACCATGGTCATATTTTACAGTCGATTTCCCAAGAAAAACAAGACAGAGTATGGCTATTGATTTTGTAGCAGTGTAGCTTTCATGGCTAATGTATGGGGGTTTCCCCCCACAGCTAATACTGCAGGCTAGTTAGCCATGACACTGTTATACAGACTGGAAGCTTTTCATGACTTACTTGTTCAGGAGGCTTGGTGGTATTGATCCAGACTTCAGCGTCAGGTGTTGGCAATAACTTGCTCTGTATTGTCCCAGATTGTGAAAGCATTAATCCGGAAAATGTTCCCTCAGACATTGAACAGGCACGTATGTGGTGTTCTGCTGGTATTTATAGAGTTTTCAAATGAATGGGCGTGCTAGTGGGTGGAGAGAGGGCGTGGACGAGTTGAGAGCGAACAAGGGCATGACGTCATCTCGGGCACACACGAGCTTTGCGTCAATTGGATGCTGTGTCAGAGTTTGTTTACAAACTGGGAGGAACCTCCAGCACAGCTCGGTGTACACAGTAACACATTGCAAACCACTGGGATGGCTTCAGGAGGTCAGAGTAACTCATTTTAAGGCCCCAAAACATCTTAAGGTCAAAATTTTACGCCATGGGCACTTTAAATATTTCAAACAACTGTATTCGTGTGACAGACCCCTTGGCCATTACCTGGGTTCATTTTGTTTGTGAAAATTTAGTTGATTTTCAACAGAATTAATATTTTACTGCAGGGACATGTTTTTGCCAAACTTTCAAGAATCAGTGATATGNTGTTGAAAGGTAGGTATTTGGCTAGTTCACTACTCTTTTGTTGAATAAGAGGGGGAATTTCTTCTATTTTGTTTTTATTTCAGTTACTCAAGACATAAACAACCCTACAAAGACTTGCAACGGTGAGTTTCATACTTTTTAGATTAGATTAGATTGCCATTATTGTCCCCAAGGGGAAATTTGTTTCCACCACCATCAAGCAAGTTAACAGCCAACATGAAAAACAAAAAACACATACAATAGAGTACACAAGGACAAACACAAGGACATCAAGTGCAATATACATTCATACACAAATACTGTCATAAACACATAAGCCTACTCTCAACATACACACACAACCACTCATACATGCACTCCTACACATAACACAGGCATAACATAAGCACCCACTCACACAACATACCATGCAGCCATACTACACATACTACAGTATATGCATACATACACAGCCGGGGGGGGACCATGTCGGGTTATTGTGGAAGGTTGTTTAGTGCTGTGATGGCAGATGGGACAAAGCTTTTGTTGAAACGTGCTCGTCGCCATCTGAGTGTCCTGTACTGCCCATCGGATGGGAGAAGTGTGAAATGATGATGGAGAGGGTGAGTGTGGTCTCTGACTATTGACTGTGCTAGACATGTGACAGCTTTGAGGTTGAGGTCAGTTAGATTGTGTGTAGGGTGGCGAGTGATTCTAGATGCAGTGTGTGTGATTTTAGTGAGTTTGTTCTTGCAGCTGGTGTAGAGCATGCTGTAAGAACAGGGTGAGCAGTAGTGGTGTCAACAATAATCGATTCGGCGATGCAATGCAATGCGGGGCATGGGCGATCCAATTCAATGCGGCAAGTTCCAGAATCGATGCGGCAATTTTTTAAAGTTTCAATTACTTCCGTTGATATTTTCGGGAGCAAATGAATGTTAAATGAAATAAAAGAACTTCAAAGCATTGAAAACTGCAAGACTGATACAGAAAACAGCCAGTATATTCTTGCTCAATATCTGACTACTTGTAGTGCCTCATCGTGACAGATGAAACATTTGCTTTGCTTTCAGTAGAAATGTAATGCATTGCAATGCATTGTAGAATTGAATCAGATCAAATCGAATCGCTACCTCCAGAATTGTAATTGAATCGAATCGTGGGGCAGTGCCAATGCACACCACTTGTGAGCAGTACACTAGGATTGGCTGCATTGGATGATGCTGGAGTACAGGTGGGAAAGGAGATGAGGAGCAACAGAGAGGGTGGAGAGTTTACGGATCACATTAAGTCTCTGTTGAGATCTTTTGTGGATGTTGTTGACATGTTAATCAAAGATGAGTTTATTGTCTATGGTGAGTCCAAGGTATTTGAAATGTCTGACCTGTTCAACTCTCTGGTTGTGGATGGAGGTGGGGGTTGCAGGCCATTTCTTTTGTTTTTGTTACATTAAGTTCCAAAAAGCTGTCTGTGCACCACTTAGTAAAATGGGTTATGGATTGTTGGGAGGCTATGATTGAGTCGTCATTGTTGAGCAGACCTAGGATGGCAGTGTCGTCGCAGTACTTAAAATATGTGGTGATGGGGCAAGGGCTGGTGCAGTCGTTGATGTATAGGGTGTAAAGAAAGGGACTGAGACAGCAGCCCTGTGGAGCTCCCGTGTTGGTGATGGTGGTGGATGAAGTGACTGTGGTCAGTTGGTGAGGAAGTTGTGGATCCAGCGGATGAGGGGTGGGGGAATGTTGAGGTGGTAGAGTTTCTTGATCATCTGGTGGCGTTGGATGGTGTTGAAGGCTGAACTGAAGTCGACTAAGAGGATGACTGGGAAGTTGTCCAGGTTTTCCAGGTGTTGTAGGAGGGGGTGGAGGAGAGACGCTACAGCATCCTCCGTCCCCCTGCTGGCCCTTTATACTTGTTAACAACCTTTACGTTTTTTTTGTTTTCAATATATCTGATTGACTCACTCAGAAAAATACGGACATACACACACACACTCACTTCTACATTGTAAACCCCCCCCTATGGAAAAACAGGAATACAGAATATTCATTATATTTTACAAAGTAATAAGAACATAGAAACGCATGTAGAAGCTAAGCAGGCTAGCAGCTGTACAAATAAGATCGTATGAGATCTGTACAGCTGCTAGCCTTATACATTTCTGCCAGTAAATGTTTTCTGCAAGACTTTCACATTCATTCTTGTATAAGTATAAAGTATTTCGTTTTCCATATGGGTCATGACAAGCAACCAATCATGATCTTTCTTATCCTCATCCCCAGCTCATCCACCATCCTGTGATACTGACTACTGGAAAGGAGTTGGCATTACCACCGGTCTGTTCCTAGTAGGCCTATTCATTTTAGCATTGGTGCTCTTCATCAAACGTCAGTGGCTCTTGGAAAAGACGAGAAACTGCTGGAGTTCACCTGATCCAAACCAAGTCAATGGCAATGGGGAGGAACAGGTCAGTTTAGTACCCCTTTTTCAATATAGTGGCAAATAGTTTAACCAATTTTGTGGCAAATTTTGCCATAATGTGTGTGAAGCAGTGGAGTTTAACCTGTTTCGACAAGGGCAATGACAAGGTCACAATGTATTTCTACGTAACGTAAGGGCTGCAATGCCATAGTAATGTAGTACTATGCTGGTGTTTTCAGTGACTTAATACATTCCACGAGCAGAGAGGTGCATTATGGGGTTACAAAACGATTTTCAATTCTGGGCTGAATTTCGTAATTATCAGAAGAAAAACTTGAATGTACTGTTTACTAAATAATGCATTATTCAAAGTGTAATATTGTTCTGTTTTTCCTTCCATTCCAGATTCCAGAGCAAATTCCTCTTCAGGAGGAAGAGGGGAGGGATGGGGTTGAAGAAAACAGAGAATAGTCCATGTGACTGACCAACACTGCTCTCAAAGCACTTTGTAACATGGAGGGAATTTATTTGTACACCGTGTGCTGCTATGTGGCAAATGTTTACAGTGGCAGGAGGTGATAGGATGCATACGTCGCTGCTAGTCACTCGCTCAGCGAATTAAGTAAATAGAATGTCTGTGTTCCAGCGAGACGAGGAAGCGAGTAGGCGAGTAGGGCTACTGTACAAGCGATGCGATGTGGGCGGATCCCGAGTTGAAAATATTTTAACTTTTAATGAGTAGGCGAGTAACCAATTGTAATGCAGAGTTCGGTACCTCTCACGTATGCATTGGCAGTTAAAGCCGCAGGAACGTTTTAGCGAACGCTCCATAAGAGAGTGGTGAGCAAGCGAGAAGCTAGTAACTAGCAGCGATGTGTGTGAACGTAATGGGGATGCTGGTTCAAGTCTGGAGTCTACCCCACTCAGAAGTTATAAATAGGCCTTTGAAAAAAAAAAAAAAAAGACAACATTTTTTTATACAGATATAAATTAAAAGTGTAATTTAATTTGTTCAAATTTAAATGTTTTATATATATATATATATATATATACATACAAATGTATTTAAATTATGCATGTATTTATTACACTTAAAATGTGCATCTGAAGAGTTCAGATGCAAAACCCCCTAAGTGCCATTTCAGAAAATAATCTTAATTCATTTTTATTTAATACAAAGCTATCAAAATTGCATATTTCTTTATTTTATTTATGTAATATAACTATTTATATGTATTATCAAGTACATGATTGTAAACCAAACCAACAACGGGGTTCTCTAAAAATATAGAAGTGCCGATCTTCAGAAATGGAGTTAGGGGGTTTTGCATCTGAACTCTTCATCTGTTATCCAAATGTAGCCCAATTTTTTTTCTTTGAAACATAAGTAGGCCTAGTTATCTATATAGTTTTTTTTCTATGAAATTACTTTTAACAGTTTAGTTACTGGCACATATAGTGTCATTTTACCATCTAACTACTCTGCATTTAAATGAATTACGTCGCACTTACGATTAAAAGGTGCCAAACAAAAGTGAAAAAACTATGAAAGAATGTCTGCACAAATCCTTTTTCCTTCATAATGGTCAAGCTTTCGGTCTAGGAAGGTCATAGATCGAAAGCTTGGCCATTATAAAGGGAAAAAAGGATTTAAGTGTGCATACATGTTTCTTTCAGAATCTAACTACTACAATGGCAGTGTCCTTCCATGTACTTACCAAGATTTTACCTTTTCAGTAGAAAGCTGGTTCCATTGCTCTTAATTAGAAACTACAGCATACGGTAATTCCACTGGAAACTGCATCGTTATTTTGCTGTTTACTAGTAATAAACGGTTATTACCATGACATTACACTGAAATTACACCAAAATCACTATGAAACTACCACCTTATTAGCTATTCGTAATGCAAATTGTTACCGTTTTACCTGTCATTACTTCATCTTCTGTTTTTGAGGTGATGTAAATGTGACTGCACATATCTAGTATACATTGTAAATGTCAAAGATTAGTGTATTTTTGATGAAATATGTTTACACACTTGATGTATCATGTTACCCTGTAAACTGCAAAATAGGTCACCCAATGGAAGTCTAAAAGTGAAGGTTTTTTTTTTATTTAATGACACAGGGCTGTCCAGTTTTCAAGATTGTTTGGAGTGAGATTTAGGGGGGGGGGGTCAGACATCGACCCATCATCACCCATCGACCCATCGACACTAGGTTTCCCTCCAACCCAGCTAATTAAAAAGTTTGATTAGACCAAATACACTATGTATTCAATATGCTTAATCCTAACCAGTGCTCGAGTTGTAAAATAGCCTATAAGCAGCTGGGGATGGTCAGAGATTGATTCTAATTATTGGTGGTTCGGGGGTTTCTCCCCCAAGAAATTTTTGAAAATGTTGTTGTTGAAAGTGCAATTTTAACACAATGTGAAGAAGGGATGTATATTTTATAGGGAGGTCATTGTTGACCATTTTCATTGAGGGGGATGGTTTTAGACAATGTTCATTGTGGGGGGATAGCCTAAAATAGGCTACCTGTAGGCATATGTTCTTTATTGTGCATTGACATTATCAGCCCAAATTAAAATAAAATCCAATCACTTTTTTAGGCGTCAGACCCAAATAACACCCTTTTTCATTCAATACCATGATATCTCCAGCACTAATTGGTTCCCCCTGACTTCTTTAGCCTACTTGCCCTCTCTTCTACCACTGCCTCTGCATTTGACCACCTCCCATTCCTCTTGTCTCCACATTCAATCATGTTTGGGAGGGATGATCATCAAACAATCAGCTGGCTTTATAGCCTAGCTAGCGTTGTTAACCATTTTGCTCTCTTTTAACGTCCCTGTCAAGGAGTAGTGGAGGAGTGTCAACAGTAGCCTAACTAATACAAGTCTCATATTTTCACCTGTATGAAGTTATCACCTGATGGTCCTGGCTCCTGCGTCTCCAGTTCGCCTACTTGCAATTCGTAAATTTTACAGTTCTCTCTGAACTCTAAAGCGCGCGCTATTGGATGAAACTCTAATCCACTGCTCTGATCTGCCCGACAACCGAACAATCTATTTTCTGATTGGCTGAATAGCGTGGTGTGAGAAGGTGCTCTCCCTTCTCACTGTTTAAAGACACATGACATGCACTGTGGACAATTGGTCATTTTGTTCCGTGAGCGCTTAGCGCACGGTGGCTCTTTGGCGAGCTGAAGACGCACACATACGCATACACGACACAAGTCGTATCCTGCAATTGAACATTTATTTCTGACCATGGTGGCAGAGTGAGGTACCCACTCACGCTACATTCCGTTTGAACACTTCGTTTGTTTCCCTCCGCTCGTCATCACCGTTGAATCGGAAGCGCGCACCGGTTTGACAGCTACAACCATCGAATGTGACTGTGGGGGTTCAGGGGAAATGTTTGAACATGTGGACTCAAAATGCATTGCCATTATCCAATCTTCACAATGTGAGCTAACTGTGTAATATTTGGGATGTGGGACATGTACTGGGGGCAACAGCGTTATTTTGTTACTTTTGTGTTGTAATTTATTTTTGTTTCATGTTATTTTGTGGTACCTGGCAGTTGTGAATATGTGCGTTAACTGTGTAGCCTTTGTAAGGTGTCGGAGGTTGGTTGGACCAATCATCCAATTTAGGTCAATGATTGGGATACTTCCCCTGGTGTGAGGGGCGAGGTCTATTTAAAACCAGTCGTGGTTTGTGCTCGAGAGAGAGCGTCAGAAGCAGCTGTAACAGGTGAAACGCTGTGCTCTGAAAATGTGTAGTAATTTGCAAGTCCTGCTGTTTATCGGATGTAGCAGAGACTGTGAGCAGTTAACGTGTCAGTTTATAATTCTGAGGTGCTAACGTTATGTTTATTAAGTCTGTGTCAGTTTGGTCATTTTTGTTTGGTTGCCCTCGCGCACTGTTTATTTTGGAAAATAAAATTGCGCAAACATTTGAACTATCGTTTGGAACTCAGTATCTTCACGCCTCATCTTCTGATCTCCAACCGTGTCGGTAATCCTACAAGTGAAACGAAACATCTTCCTCACACGTGGTAACTAGTCTGAACACAGAAGCGCTGTTACCTATTTCTGACGCGTCTGTGGATAGGTTGGATGAATTAATGTGCGCCGATTGGATAAGTTATCAAAACTTCAGAGTGTGAAATACCATGTGTGGAGTGTGAGAGTGTGAACTCGCTCAGATGAGTGTGTCACACTCTCAAAGAGTGAGACTTGAGAGCCCTGTGCATTAACCACTACTACGCAATAGTTGCCTGAAGTAGGCCCAACGGCCACCCAGTTCTGTGGAAGGGCCTTGAGTCTTTGGACCAGCACCAGCACATTGAAGCTTACTGAATAGAGAGTGCTCAGTTAAGCATTGTTCCCTGTCAAATATCTGAATGTTATAGTGCTACTAGAACACACTAGTAGCGTGCACATGTTTATTTCTGTTGTTACATTGTAATAAATAAAGTATTTTAAAATGTGCTCTGATCCTGTCTTGAGTGTCCTCATTGCATGTGCAGTGAACACCCATATCCACTAGATGGCAGTCTTAGATAACAGCTCATCTCAAACTGAGCAGAATGAAGAAGGATTCTCTACATCTGTAATGTAACATCTACTATTTTGTAATTAGGGATCACAAACTGTGTGGATTATGTGTTTGCATTCTACATAATACTCCCATCCCTTATCAATTCATGTTATGTGT
>NC_085873.1:47609553-47614553 GCF_034702125.1 Engraulis encrasicolus | reverse complement strand
AGAGTGTGTGTGTGTGTGTGTGTGTGTGTGTGTGTGTGTGTGTGTGTGTGTGTGTGTGTGTGTGTGTGTGTGTGTGTGTGTGTGTGTGTGTGTGTGTGTGTGTGTGTGTGTGTGTGTGTGTGTGTCTGTGTGTGTGTTTGTGTGTGTGTGTGAATGAGTGAGAGACAGAGAGAGAGAGAGAGAGAGAGAGAGAGAGAGAGAGAGAGAGATAGAGAGTGTGTGTGTGTGTGTGTGTGTGTGTGTGTGTGTGTGTGTGTGTGTGTGTGTGTGTGTGTGTGTGTGTGTGTGTGTGTGTGTGTGTGTGTGTGTGTGTGTGTGTGTGTGCGAGTGTGCGTGCACTTCCGTCAAGATGTCTTGACAGGTATTCTTCCTGGTGTCGAGTGGCAGCGCGTCTGACAGGTTCTTCCCTTCACTGTTTTCGCTGTCGTCTGCCTTCTCCATCTCTCCCTACGGCTTCTCTCTGTGTCTTCTACCTCCTCCTCTCCCTCGCCCTCCTCTTCCTCCACCTCCTCTTCCTCCCAGACTGTCCTGTTCTCCTCCTCTCCCTCTCTCCTCCTCTCCTCTTCTACCTCCTCCTCTCCTCATGAACTCCTCCTCCTCCACCTCCTCTTCCTCCCAGACTGTCCTCTTCTCTTCCTCTCCCTCTCTCCTCCTCTCCTCCTCTCCTCATCTCCACTTCCTCCACCTCCTCTTCCTCCCAGACTGTCCTGTCCTCCTCTCCCTCTCTCCTCCTCTCCTCATGTCCTCTCATCTGCTTCTCCTCTCCCTCGCCCTCCTCCCCCTCCTCCTCCTCAACTGTCCTCTTCTCCTCCCTCCTTCTCTTCCTCTTCCTCCTCCTCTTCCTCCCAGACTGACCTGTTCTCCTTTCCCTCTCTCCTCCTTCTTCTCCCTCCTCCTCAGCTCCTCTCCCTCGCCCTCCTCCTCCTCTTCCTCCTCTTCCTCCCAGACTGTCCTCTTCTCAGTGGCGGAACAATTGTTCACAGGGCCCCAGGGCAAGACACTCGTAGTACCCCTCTATCCGGCTTGCTAAGGTCAGAAGGCCCTCAAGATCAATACAGGACGGCCCTGGGCCCTGGGGCAATTGCCCTGGTTGCCCTCCCTATACCTTGCCATTGCCTCTTCTCCTCACCCTCTCTCACTCCTCTTCTCCTCTCCCTCTTCTCCTCTCTTCTGCTTCTCCTCTCCCTCGCCCTCCTCCTCCTCCTCTTCCTCCTCCTCCTCCTCCCAGACTGTACTCTTCTCCTCATCTCCCTCACTCCTCTTCTCCTCCCTCCTCCTCATCTCCTCTCCCTCGCCCTCCTCCTCGCCCTCCTCTTCCTCCTCCTCCTCCTCCTCCTCTTCCTCCCAGACTGTCCTCTTCTCTTCCTCTCCCTCTCTCCTCCTCTCCTCTCCCTCTTCCTCCACCTCCTCTTCCTCCCAGACTGTCCTCTTCTCCTCCTCTCCCTCTCTCCTCTTCTCCTCTTCTACCTCCTCCTCCTCTTCCTCCTCCTCCTCCTCCTCCTCCTCCTCCTCCTCCTCCCAGACTGTACTCTTCTCCTCCTCTCCCTCCCTCCAGTGCCATGATCAGTGCATGTTAAGAAATTGACAATAAAACCAACTTGACTTGACTCCTCTTCTCCTCCCTCCTCCTCCTTCTCCTCTCTTCTGCTTCTCCTCTCCCTTGGCCTCCTTCCTCCTCTTCCTCCTCCTCCTCCTCTTCCTTCCAGACTGTCCTGTCCTCCTCTCCCTCACTCCTCTTCTCCGCCCTCCTTGTCATCTCCTCTCTTCTGCTTCTCCCCTTCCTCTTCCTCCTCCTCCTCCCAGACTGTCCTCTTCTCCTCCTCTCCCTCCCTCCTCTTCTCCTCCCTCATAGCTGTCATGCGGGCGTGCGGGCGTCCAAGTTGCTTCTTTTCTAACTTTCTGGCGAAGTGCCATTACTAGTTCTATCGCATCTGGTTGTCTAGTCAAGACCCCGTTACTAATTCTATCGCATCTCGTTGTCAAGTCAAAAACCCAGTCGTCAATTCTATCGCATTTGGTTGTCAAGTCACCCCCAACGTTCTGTGCGCGTCCTTACATGCCTCCGATAGAGGCACGTCTCACTAGATTAGGAAGTGGTGCCCATAGCAACGTACCAAGCGCAGTGGTGAATCTACTTTCTCACAAAGCCTTAGATCAACATATTAATACATCAATACTTAAATGCTGGTAACCGGGTGATAAGCGGAATAGCGGCCTTCGAGGTGTCCCGATATCAAGGGAAAATGGACTTGGCGAAGCGAACAGCCCTTCGGCTGCGCCGTCGGGCTGTTTAGAACGCTCTGCCTCGTCCATTATTTCCCTTGATATCGGGACACCTCGTCGGCCGCTATTCCATACTTATGGTCCAAGTACAGTCATTTTTGCAGCTAAAAATGTCTATTTTTGGAAATTCAAAATGGCGGACCATGAAGAAGATCCCCCTTTTCATGTATGAAAAGTGCAATTTTGCCAGTCATAATGAATACTTAGAATTTTATGGTGATGGTAAGTGTTCATGAAAAAGGTAACATTAGTGAATGGGCAGCATGAATTCTGGAAATAAACAACTAAAAATCTCACACAGTGTCCCTTTAATACACGGCGAACTGAGCGCATCATAACTGTAGTATGGGGGTGGGGGAGAGGGGCTGGCGTGTGCCAACTAGGGCTGGGCAATATGACGATATATATATCGTTATCGTGATTTATTATATGGTTGTGACGTCATCTGTCGAATGCTCCATTCATTTCAACGGGGCTCCCCAACGTTCGGACGTCTGTTATTTTTCGATAACGGACGGGTTGGTCTATAACAGACCGCTGTCAATGGCAACAAGACTTTTCACTGCTAAAGCGACTTTTCAACAAGACTCTAATCAGCTGCTGTGATAGACAGCACCCGTTGTCCTGGCTACCGCTGTCAATGGTAACAAGACGTTCACTGCTAAAGCCACTGGCTTGTATACAAGTCAGTGGCTAAAGCGAATGTTTCATATCACTCCGCAGGGTGTCCGGTCTTTTGTCACTCTAATCAGCTGCTGTGATAGACAACACCTGTTGTCCTGGCTAGCCTACCTAGCTGTTGCCTAGCGGTGTTCCCCAACGGCACTGTTTTGTTTTGCGCAGCAACAATCTTAACATTAAATAGGTCTAAAGAAATGTCCCCGCATGTGTGAATCATGTAAGTATATCCATATAATAAGCGGGTTAACTTTCGGCGAGTCGGTCGCTTTGTGGAATAGCAGCACTTCAGAGAGAACAAGACCCCTCCGCTCCGCGTCGGGGTCTAAAGATTCTCTCTGTCGTGCTGCTATTCCACGGTAGCGACCTTCTCGCCGAACGTTAACCCTTACATAAAAGTGTATATCGTGACCTTTCTCCTATATCGTTTATATCAGTAATTGTATCAATTTTATACAATTGAATATCATTTAATTACATTTCATGTTGTCACAATACACATTGTAAGTTAATGTAACTGTAAAAATAAGAATGAAAAGATCCATTTTAAAGAAAGGTTGATTTGCGACATGAAAAAATAAAGAGCAAATAAAGACAATTACTGAAAAAGTATGTAATTGTGCTATATCGTGATATATATCGTTATCGTGATATAAAGTAATCCATATCGTGATATTGTTTTTTTCCATATCGCCCAGCCCTAGTGCCAAAAAGGCCCAGGGATGGTTTGTGTGGCCCCAGACCAGCCTTGGGAGTGTTTCACTCTATGGGCTTCTGTTTGCATCAGTTTCCTGCCTTACCTTACTGCCTGTGGCCTCACTGCGAGGGTTGGCCTTGTGTCTGCAATAAAACGGCTAGACAAGAAACGTGTTGTACTTGAGACTGGAGACACAAAAAAAACAGCAAACACACACACACTCACACATAGGAGCGCGTATACGCAACGCATGCACGCACGCACGCACGCACGCACGCTCACACACGCACACCCTCACGAACACGCACACACACACACACACACACAGTTTTATCAACAGTGACCAGCTGACTGTCAATGGTAGCCACTCATCACCCAGCGGGGACGACACTTATTAAAACTCCATTAATCAAATCAAACCACAGAAACTATGTGTCGTTGTCCCCCCCCCCCCCCACACACACACACACACACACATAAGGGCACAAAGAACAATCGTATAGTAGGACCACCAGCCACCACAGCTCAACTCACAGGACCACAGTATACTACACACACACACACACACACACACACACACACACACACACACACAGACACACACACACACCCCACTACCTGCACTGGGCCGGGTTTTTCTGTTGATTTTACTGCCATAGAAATCAATGGTTCAAATTGGGTGGGATTTAGTGACTCCTGGGTTGGTTTTGAGCAATTGTTTTTGTGTTGGAAATCATCTGGCAACCCTGGTAAACATTAGCCTGGTCCAGACCATCCCATAATACTACCATTTCATTTCGTATTCATGGTCTGGAGGTTGCTTGATCTGATGCGATTGCAGGAAGCGGGAAGGACATTTTCGAAAAAATCAGGATAAGTTGTTAAACAAACACGTCTGACGTCTATCTTTGCCGATGTAGGACGTTTAACAGACATGTCTGACAGAACATCCGTAAGATAAAATTACAATGTAGAACCGTTTGTCAGAACACTGGCCAAATCCTACCGCTCAACATCGCTCCACAGAAAACAGGTACCTGACGTAGGTAGTGCGGAGCCAAGTCTCTTGGCGGAAGTACGAGGATGGTGCGCGAGGCTAGGTAAACATGCTGTACACCAGAATCCTAGCCTGGTTAATCTAATGCTACTATGCACAATCGTTCCGATTTGAAAGACAGCATGGACGCTGGACTATACACAGTGGCCCGAGTTTAGTTTAGTTTATTAGGATCCCCATTAGCTGGGCGCCGCAGACCCAACTATTCTTCCTGGGGTCCAACAATAAAATCACACACAGTTAAAAGTTCTACACAAATCTGTACATTCATTTAAGCACCATACA
>NC_085873.1:47587053-47589553 GCF_034702125.1 Engraulis encrasicolus | reverse complement strand
AAGTAGTCTTCAGATTTTCCCTCGCAACTGTTCTCGTATAAATGGCAGCTTAACACATTGAGTACCGACGACGTAATAATGCGTTTTACACGCCCATGCGTTGTATACCAAAACGTAAAAATACGTTTTTGCATTTAAATATCATATTTTGAATCTACACCCTTCAATGGACAATATATGTGATTTTGGTAGCTCTGTGATGGACATAAATGACAACATTTGCAGTCCAAAGTTGTTTGATTGTTATGATGTTTGAGTGTTATGATTTGGATATTTTAATTTAACTTACCAAGATGTCTGGATGCCAACCCATGTCGCCTATCGCGCTGCCTGCATTGATTTCCCTAGTACGGTCACTGTAGCATGTGTTGTCTCTGACTTCACGCAATAGGTAAACACCATTGTATAGTGCCTGGAGTATCTTGAACTTTCTGGACTTGCTAGACCTTTACCAGATCCTTGGATCCAAATGGCACCCGATATGTGATTGCAGTAATGCGCTCCGATTTGGACGTTTGATCGCCAAAAAGATACGTTTCTGTGTCTTCCTGTATGTGAGAAGCCAGAAGCTAGCATGGCTACATATCATGATTCCCTGATTGTCGCTCCCAACGCAGGACGCTCCCCTGTCGGCTCGCTCCCACTAGCCAGACTATCGATCCCACCGCCATGTAACGGAGCTAGTTATCTTTTTGATGTTAGTTTTTTGTTTCTAACCCTAACCTTAACCCTAAACCTAACCCTAACCTTAAATTGCTTGTATGTGGCAGTGTATGATAATACGTGAAATATAATCGGGTGGGACTACACGTCCGGGAGTGATAGAAACACCTGGGACTACACGTCCGGGAGCGATCTCAGTTGGGAGTGTCCATCTGCCACCGCATATGATTCGGATCGGATGGGCTAGGCTACATCTAAGCATCATATCATTTGGATTTGTTGTCAATGTTGGGCTATTATTTCGGGAGTCATCGGGAGCTATTTTAGCAAATGTCTCACCCTCTGCATGTGTGCAAAGAGTTTGTGTTCAGTCCACGTGAAAAACGGGGATTTCAAAGGGCATCGATTGCTGGTGTCGTAGTGTGACAGAGCAGGAGGTGTGCTGCCGTATTCGTGAATCGTGCTATGTTGTTGTTTCCCTAGTAGCCTACGATCGGTAGCGTGTATTGTGTCTGACTTCACGCAATAGGTAAACACAGAGACCATTGTATATCGTGCCAGGAGTATCTTGAACTTTCTGGGCTTGCTACCTAGACCTTTACCAGCTCCTTGGATCAAAATGGCACCCGAATTGTAATTGGAGTAATGCACGCCAACCAGATAAGTTTATTTGATTATTCACCCCCATGTTGAACTGTCTTCCTGTATGTGAAAAGCCAGAAGCTAGCATAGATGGCTACATATGGATCGGATGGGCTACATCTAAGCATCATATCATTGGGATTTGTTGTCAATGTTGGGCTATTATTTCTGGAGTCATCGGGAACTATTTTAGCAAATGTCCGACCTTCTGCATGTGTGCAAAGAGCTTGTGTTCAGTCTGTGTGAAAAACGTGGATTTCGAAGGGCATTGATTGCCGGTGTCGTAGTGGTTTAGAGCAGGAGGTGTGTCTTGGCGTGCAGGAAGATGTGTGTCAGAGCTAACCTTGCACCAAATTGTGATTAAAACCAACTCATCCCCTTTCAAACTCGTCACATTCTGAAGAAGCGCACCCTTCACAAAAACCTCAATATCTCCGATTGTAGCTGAATTCCATGGATACCCACTTCGGTTTAGCGTGGGTTTACTCGGCAATAAAAGCTCGTAGAGACACACAGTTTTCACCTACTAAGAGGGCAGCGTCTCCACTTTCAAACGAGTCATAACATATTTCAGTGGCCCTATCACATAATAAGCTGTGAGTCTACAAAAAAACGTAAAAAAGGGCTTAGAACGCTGGTATTCTACGACATAATTCCGTGAGCACCGCCGGTATTCAATGTGTTAATGTCTGCCTTTGTTGTGCTGAGAGAAAGAGGTCACCATAATGCACACAGGACACAAAGGGTTAATGCACTCTGGGGTACAACACAACGGAAGGCGGGGAGAGGCAGTATCAAATCTGATACAAAAAAATTGTGAGGGTGTGTGTGTGTGTGTGTGTGTGTGTGTGTGTGTGTGTGTGTGTGTGTGTGTGTGTGTGTGTGTGTGTGTGTGTGTGCCTTGGTACACAGGCATGTGTCTGTATTTCTGTGTGTGTGTGTGTGTGTGTGTGTGTGTGTGTGTGTGTGTGTGTGTGTGTGTGTGTGTGTGTGTGTGTGTGTGTGTGTGTGTGTGTGTGTGTGTGTGTGTCTGTGTGTCTGTGTGTCTGTGTGTGTGTGTGTGTCTGTGTGTGTCTGTGCGTGTGTGTGTGCCCTTATGCCCTTATGTGTGTATGGGTCTCAATCCTTGATGTTTAGATCCGACTTTGGCCTGGTTTCAACCAATGAAGATGAAAGAATAACATCATGCTCACAC
>NC_085873.1:47577053-47579553 GCF_034702125.1 Engraulis encrasicolus | reverse complement strand
CTCGTCGGCCGCTATTCCATACTTATGAGAAACTTGACGATTTATTATTGGCTGTTGCATTTAATCAACATTGCATCAAATGTGCCATTTTCTTGTTGACAAAACCTGAGATGTCTTCTTTGCTGGGTCCATATTATTGCATCTGATTCTCATTATGCATGTGAGATCTGCATAAACAAAGCCATAATAATCAACATTTGTTTGACAAGTTTTATCTTCAGGCTTATTGGTTTTCTCACTAAGAAATAAATCTTTATGAATGCAGTCTGCAAATATAGGCTAACAGATAATCTTATGTCATTTACAAAAATACTGAAGGGTGGCCATGAGAACAAGGCAGGCACATCACCCCACAGTGCTCCAGGAAAATAGAGGCCCTGTATGAGAGAATTTTTTCTCCCATCCTGTCAATGGAAACTAAATATCTGCTGTGGGTGTGAGTGCATTATTGTGAGGAATTTGGAAAAACTGGCCCTCGGGGACTTTGAATTGTTTTTTGATTGAATTCCTCCTTTATAGATATTTTGTAGGCTATATTGTATTTATACAATATAAACTTGTGTATGTCTATTCTTTGAGATTATACATTTTTGTGTGTTCTGTGCAGTTGGCTACTTTATCTGGACCAGCCTTTATAAAGTCCTTTCTAGGTGCCATACCGTGCACCATTTTCACAATCCATGTGTTGGATTCATGCCCTTCATGCCCCCCTCCCCCGGACAAAAAAATATATTGTTTTTATTCATATCGTGATTAAAATCGAAATCGAAAATTTTGGGGAGAAATAATCGAAATCTAAGTTTTTCTCATATCGTCCAGCCCTACAAGAGTGTAGCTCTGAGTATCTTTTCTGGACTACGGACATAAAGCTTCCTGCCAGAATGCAAATTTTCTTATGCACACATGCACACACAGACACGTGCACGCACGCACGCACGCATGCACGCACGCACGCACGCACCAGGGGTGGAACTTAATTTTTTCCCCACCAGTCACTGTGGCAGGTAGATTTTAAGATCTACCAGTCACTAGCCATTTTTACCAGTTGAAATGACTGGTGGATTGAAAAATTTACCTGTCACCACTGAAATTTATCCGTCATTGGCAGGTGGATGGGTGCTTAATTCCATCCCTGGTATGCACGCACGCACGCACGCACGCACGCACGCACGCATCCACATACACATACACACACACACACTAAACAAAATCCTGACAAAATCTGGCCTGGTCAAAAACACAATTTATCACTAATATGTCTCTCTCAATTCTGTTTTTTCTCTTTCTCTCCGTTCATGTGCGTCCATACTGTATGTCTACGTGTGTTTCCTTGTGTGCATTTGCTAGTTTGTGTGCGATCGCTGTGTGTGTGTGTGTGTGTGTGTGTGTCCATGCGTGTCTCCTATGTGTGTGTGTGTGTGTGTGTGTGTGCATGCATGTCTCCTATGTGTGTGTGTGTGTGTGTGTGTGTGTGTGTGTGTGTGTGTGTGTGTGTGTGTGTGTGTGTGTGTGTGTGTGTGTGTGTTTTGGCTTACTTGAGCCCTGGTGTTTTTTACGAGTCACTCCCCAGCCTGTCGCTTTTTAATGAAACAGATTTCCCCCCGAGAGAGCGAGAGAGAGAGAGAGCGAGAGCGAGAGAGAGAGAGACAGAGACAGAGAGACAGAGACAGAGAGAGATAAAGAGTTTGTGTGTCTTTGTCTTGTGTATGTTAAAGATTGCAGTGTAATTATTCCATAGGGCCTTACTGTCATATCGGGATGTGGATTTGGGCAGTTGAATTTTTGTGTGTGTTTGTTTGTGTGAGTATGTGCGCGTGCGTGCAGGCACGTGCACACATACCGTAGACCTGTAGGGGGGGCGGTTGCCTCTGCCCTTTTTGCCCTGCCACCGAACGTGCCCTCTTCAGTCCCCCTCCTTTTTTGGGGGGCGATTGCCCCTGCTCTTTTTTGCCCTATTACTGAACGTGCCCTCTCTCCCGCGCCCTTTTTTAAAAAGAATAAATAAACAATATCACATGCACTGCGTGCCCTCTCTTCAGTCCCCCCAGTATGGAGGGACGCTTCTGGCCGTGCTAAATCAATGATGCACCTTAAAGCCGACGCACTTGCGCAGCACGTTGGGTTGCCTTATAAACGAATTACCCGCCTACTGACACGCTTGGGCCCGCCCTGGCCCAGTGCCACCCACCCAAGCCAGATCACAGTCACTCAGATCGTGAATTAATAATAATAGCCTAATATATAACATTTAATAATAATATTAAAATAGATAAATAAAATCATAATTTCATTTTGTTGTACTTGTTTTGGGTTAAAACCTAGTGTTATGCAATCATTAAGACATTAAATATATTAAAACCGTGTGAGTTTGTTGGAAAGTTGGTCTACATCAGTGTTGCTCAGCAACCATCAGTATGCATTTGTGGAGGGAAATGAAGTTAGTTCTTGCAAGCAGACGTGCAAGTTATTGTGCTTTCAATGGATAACACTATGTGCAACT
>NC_085873.1:47544553-47562053 GCF_034702125.1 Engraulis encrasicolus | reverse complement strand
ACCTAAGGAGGTGGGTCAACGATGCCATTTGGGAAATGTTAATTGTTATGGTCTCGAAGAGATTAGAAAGTCGATGAAAATCAGCCTACCCAAAACTGTCAGTGGTCCTGCTGCATGAGTGTACCAGTAAGGGCCTTTCCCATTACTAATCCCCACCCCTACCCCTTTGCCTTCCTCTTGCCCCTTGTGCTTTCAAACAAAGCCGCAAGGTGTAGGGCTTGAAACGCAACCCCTATGGATTGGGATGCCCCTTCAACAATCACGGAATGACACTCACAGCTGTCACTAATTCCATGTATTAGATTGACGTTAATAGCGATTGTTTTCATGTGCGTTTCACCGAGAAAAGGGCCATAAAACATTAGGACAATGTTAAACTTAGTGCAATGGAATAATTATTACCACTTTAAAACCGTCAATTGCGGCGAAAATACTGAAACTTGTGTGCTGTTGTGGACGCTGCGGCTTGCCGCCGATTTTTAAATGAATTCGCAATGCATTCGGGGAAACCTGTCGTCGCCCTCCGTTGCGGAGTCTGGTGTTGGAAAATCTCCGCGCGGAGGGGTGGAAAGCCCTTTTCTCTACCCCTACCCATCTGTCTGAACGTGAATCGGGATGCCACTACCCCTACACGTGGACGTGCAAAACGGAGGCAAAGGGGTTCGCGTAGGGCTAAGGGGTGTAATGGGATTCACCCATAGTGTGCAATTATGGATGTGAGAGATTGGAGCCCCTGACTCTCGCCATGTCAGGAGTTGATTTATCGTTGGCTTCTCTTCTCTTCCGCCTCTCTCATCCACTTCTCTTCTCTCTTCCTCCGCCTCTCTTCTTCTCTCTTCCTCCGCCTCTCTTCTTCTCTCTTCTTCTCTCTTCCTCCGCCTCTCTTCTTCTCTTTTCCTCTACTCCACGTTGCATATTCATATTCCACTGTCTGGCTTTTATGGAAATTCTCTCTCTCTCTCTCTCTCTCTCTCTCTCTCTCTCTCTCTCTATTTCTTTCTCTCTCTCTCTCTCTCTCTCTCTCTCTCTATTTCTCTCCCCCCCTCTCTCTATAGCTCTCTCTCTCTCTCCCTCTCTCTCTCTTTTTTTTCTCTCTCTCTCTCTCTCTCTCTCTCTCTCTCTCTCTCTCTCTCTCTCTCTCTCTCCCTCTCTGTTAATGCTGACACTAGCTTCGCATGGCAGTACCATATCCTTTAAGCACTGGGCCTACCTACGCACACAGCACACACAAAGTTTCCAGCACACATATGGACCTACATACACACGCACACGCACACGTGCGCGCACACACACACACACACACACACACACACACACACACACACACACACACACACACACACACACACAAACGCAAAAGCATGCATTCTGACTTTGCACCCCTCCTCAACATACTGTTGATGCATGCACACACAAAGTTTCCAACACACACATGGACACACATATACACGCACGCACGCACGAACACAGACACAGACACACACACACACACACGCACACACTCACACGCACACACAGTTCACTCTCTCTCCCTCACACACACACATACACACACACACACACGTTCTTTGGTTAATGACTTTAAGATACTCTTGGACTGCCCTGACCTCTCTCTCCCATCTCTGCTTGTTGTTCTTGGTGGACACACTCAAATAACTGTGCATACCTCACTCCAGTGGTGGACGAAGTACACCAGTTATGTACTTGAGTAAAAGTACAGTTACCTTGCATTGAGAACTACTCAAGTAAAAGTGAAAGTATTCACCTCACTTTTTTACTTGAGTAGAAGTACAAAAGTATCTGCCGTCAAAAATACTTAAGTACTAAAAGTAAAAAGTAAAAACTTAAAAATGAAGCATTTGGTGCAATTTTAATATTTAAGCGTTGTAGGCCTAGTTTGGTCATATCTAATTAAATATCCTCTGATTTGCATAGGCTATACCAACATGTTAGAACTAGGCCATAACAGGCCTCAGAAACACTGTGGAGTAAGTCCATGGATGTTATAGCATCAGAAGTTAATTTTCACCTCTCTAAACATTTAATACTGACCCTAACATGCCCAAAAGAACACATGAAAGGGCCATTAATATTAAGAATGATTAGGCTGAAATTGATTATATGCCTATTAGAACAACTACTACAATACCCCCCAGCCGTAGGCCTACAGTCCAGTATAGGCCTACTTATTTGTGACAGCAAGGAGTTAGAGTAGTAGCCAATAAAGTAGGCCTACTTTATGTTTTATTTTTGTTATAAATATGTTTTTTGTAGACCTCTTCTTCTTCTTCTTCTTCTTCTTCTTCTTCTTCTTCTTCTTCTTCTTATTATTATTATTATTATTATTATTATTATTATTATTATTATGTAGTGTTTGGTTATGTTAAGGTTGGCTTAGGCCTATGTATGGACAAACAGATTTCTTGCGATTCTAAGCTACCTTTAAAGATAGGAACATCTTCATATACTTGTAATGGTCTCTATTTGCTAGATGCCAATGATTTGCAATAGCCTACTTGATACAACTTAATTGGAACACTTATCTGTCTGATCATGAAACATCCTTTTGTGACTGTGCACATCACTGGGCCAATATTTAGCCAAAGTCCACTTTTTTCTCGTTTTGTTTTACTTTGTTACTGTTGTTTTTTTACAACCTCACTTTGGTGGTATTGCCAGAGCTTTTCATATCCACTGTAGCCTACTGACCTGACTTAAGGGAAAGGATACATGTTGCAAGGATACATGTTGCATGTAGCCTCACTTTGCAACATATGGTGGGCATGGCAATCCTCATGTAAAGATACAAACCCTTCACACAAGCCTCTTTTCCATAAAGCTGAAGCAAATCTTTTTTTTTTTGGTGAAAGGGGAGTCTATTAGACAAGTAATTGATATCCCCAACTACTTCAGAAAATACTGCAATGGATTGAGGGGAAAGAATGCTAGTATCTATCACGGAGTTGTGCGCCTGGATGGAAGCAGCATAGGAATCCTGCCTACTTGACCCAAGAAACCAACACGCTACAAAAGCGGCAATTATGTGACTCTATTGTAAGCCATAACACAGATATAGCACAGTAAGTCAAATAAGCAGTAGGGCCATAGTATCAATTCGCTGATTATTCAGTTCAAATGCGAAGCCTATCTGACAAATTTCATCTTGTCAGGCGAGTGCAGCCTGCGAGCTAAACCTCTCCCCCCTCACACAACGAATACGACGTGCAGATTAATACACTCTAACAACATTATTGTCGCCTGCTTTATTGTTTTGCTGTGCTTTCCGCATGTTACTAGAAAGTACCGTTTCTCCTTATTTCAATTCGTCTCGCAAGTCGCAACAGTGGACACATCAGCGGTCTTGCTCTGCAGCTCTCCTTAAAACTGTACAGTAGAGCGTGTTGTCACGTGACACATTACAACCAATCACAATGGCGAATCTCTGAGTCTGCCAATCGGATTCAGTTTCACTCTCTTCACACAAGCGTGAAATCTCAGATTTCATTTGACCAGGGCATTAAAAATGAATTAATTCACCTGCCGTGTATAATAAAAAAGGAACGAGTAAGGAACGAGTGTTTCTGTAAATGTAACGAAGTGAAAGTACTAAATTTCGCTTTGAAATGTAGTGAAGTAAAAGTATAAAGTCTTACCAAATGAAAATACTTGAGTAAAGTATGAAAGTATGAAAATGTTACTTAAGTACAGTAACGAATTACATTTACTTCGTTACTGTCCACCACTGCCTCACTCACACCCAAATGTTCCACGCAGGAACGAACACACACGCACGCACACACGCACGCACGCACGCACAAACACACACGCACGCACGCACGCATGCACACTTCCGCAAGCATGCACGCACGCACGCACGCACGCACGGCACCTGAACTTTATCCATAAGTCCCTCACATTTACGTATGCATGCGCACCTTGCTTTTCTTATGCTATCCCATTGACCATCCGTCTTTCTCCAGTGTGATGTTTTCCTTTTCTCTGTCGAACACACTTATCAAGCAGTTTACTTATCGAATACATGTTTTATGCAGTTGTCAGGAGGAGAAAGAAGAAGAAAAAGAAGAAGAAGAAGAAGAAGAAGAAGAAGAAGAAGAAGAAAAAGAAGAAGTGTGTGTGTGTCTGTGTGTGTGTATGTATGAGAGAGAGAGAGAGAGAGAGAGAGAGAGAGAGAGAGAGAGTGTGTGTGCGTGCGTGTATTTTAAGAGTCGTAAGCATGGGCGTTTTTAGACAGGGGCCAGGGTGGGCCTGGGCCCCTGTAGGATTGGTCCAGGCCCCCCCTAGGGCCCCTGTGCCAGCCAATCATACAAAAAATAAAAAATAATGTCTAACGGGTTTGCAACGTGCATTGACGGATTCCAAGTGCAACACACACAGGAAGGGACTAGGAGGGTCAGTTGTCCCAGGCACAGGCACAGAGGGGGTACAGAATTGGGTCCTAGTGACATTACACATGTTGAGTAGGGGGGCCTTCGTCAATACTTTGCCCCCAGGCTCGGATGAGGTACTGCCACTGCCCCTGCACGCACTCCGCCCGATTCGCGAGATGTTCCACCTGCAGACTTGTGAGCTAGAACTTCTTCATTTTTGGAGCTATTATCGCTGGACTTAAATGGAGTTGGATAACATGCTGAAGTGAGGAAACAATTCATTTCTTTAAGTGTCTGTAGGTGAGGAATAAGCCGGTTTTAAACGGAATGGTGGCATGCATTCGGTTTGGGCACTTAGGCTATTGTATGTGGCTGAGTTAAAAGGCAATTCTATGTGGTGCTATTTTATTAATTATTAACAGTGCTCAGATTCATAACGGTATTTAATTGCCATCCCAACTGTGTGTGCTGCAGCACTGCTATTAAGGCTGCTTATGAGTTTTGTCATAGGCTAACGTAGCCTAGCTTACAAATGCAATGGATAGACAACATTGCTACATTGCTGTTTGGAATGATTTGGGAGCAAAATAGGAGCGAAATGCATCGCCATATGACACAAACCACCGGACAAAATACCTTCTACGTTGGATTTGGCCTTTAATTCAAAGGAAATATTCACACAATGTCAGAAAATCTGTTTGTTTTCCGTGTCTGTTTCATTTCTGTTCCCACTGTTCTGTCGCTACTAGTCAAGCACAAGCAACACGACCTTGGACCTAGGAACCAGTGTTGCCAGGTGTAGAACGTGAAATAAGCAACTAGTGTTGCCAGGTGTAAGAGAAATAAGCTGTTTTGGGCTGGCTTAGAAAAAAGCCCAAAACAGCTGCCAGAGAAATTAGCAGCTGCTTATAATCATTTAACCCTTCTTCCTTGAAAGATCTACTACTGGGACTGAATGCCCCGTGGTGGAGATTTTAGGCTATTTTATGCAATGCTGCATTTTCTCTTATTTGAGACTTTGTTGGATAGGGAAATATAAACTGTAAATTATAAAAATATTATTGAAATGAAAAAGTGATAAAATAGAAATGGAGATTAATTTAAATTCATGATTTTATCTCATTTTTAAATTTAATTTCAGTCTTTTCGTTAGAAAGGTTTGGGGGAAAGTCGCCACTTATATATATTTAAAAAAAAATGTGTAGATCCAATTGTCATCAAGAAAACTGATACACATTTTTTTTCAAAACCGCCCATCCCTAGTTTGTATGTTCTTGCCATTATATTTTTTCCATAATAATAATAATAATTGGTATAGCACATTTCAAACAAGGCATGCAGCTCATTGTGATTTAACAGTTAGATTAAATATGAAATTGGTAAGTTGGTTAACCCATTGATGCCAAATACTGTGCCAAATGCTATCATTGACCGTAGTGCCAGGAGCTGCATGATGTAGCTTTAGGCTCATGAAATTCAACATTTTTGTAAATGAAGAAAGTTTGTATGTTAAAGCTGAATGAATGGGTGATACTGCAAAATGAAGCAGCTTTTAATTCAATTAATTACATGCTTAGTATGTGCTTCAGATGCTGAAGCATGTGTTTTCCCAGGTATTTTAGGCAACACTGGTTTTAGAAAAAGGACGATATTTTGGCAAAAGTAAGGTCGAAGAATATAAGGTACATGGGCCCCCCTCAAAACATGTGGGCCCCTGTCAGGCCCCTGTGGTAATTTTGGGCTAAAAACGCCACTGGTCTTAAGAATACACAAAAGGGCCTGTATTGCCATTTCCTGAGTGTCTCGTAAACAAATCTCCACACACTCTGAGGTAAACAAAAAAGGCATTCATTATTAATGTCAAGACTTCACAACATTAGCAAAAGAGCAATTACAGAACAAAGAAAGAAAGAAAGAAAGAAAGAAAGAAGGGGAAATTAATTACTTATTTATTGATTTATACTGTTTATCATTCAATAATTAATTTGTTGTGTTTTAAAATAATTAGCTTCCTGTGTTTACGAACGGAATGTCGGAAAAACAAAACACTTAAAGGGTCACAAGGGGAAGAGAAAACGCTTGACAAGGGAATACATGTACATAATGTAAACGAAAAGTAAAATAAATAAGGGAAATACAAGAAAAGTAAAATGTTTCTTTTATTAGACAGTTTAGCCGTGTTAAGAGGCAGCACTGAAGATTTACAATGTGTGCCGTTTTGCCGATTATCGTGTGTGTGTGTGTGTGTGTGTGTGTGTGTGTGTGTGTGTGTGAGTGAGTGTGCGTGCGCACAGGGTGTGTGTGTGTGTGTGCGCGCGCATGTGTGTGAGTGAGTTATTTTATGGAGTCCTCTGACACAGCATTGTGTAGCTGTTGACGTTTTCACTCAATGACTGTTTCCCCTTTCCTCTCGTCAGGTAGGTGTGTGTGTGTGTGTGTGTGTGTGTGTGTGTGTGTGTGTGTGTGTGTGTGTGTGTGTGTGTGTGTGTGTGTGTGTGTGTGTGTGTGTGTGTGTATGGAAACAGGCCTCTGGGCCTTGAGCGAAACAAACAGCCCTCAGAGGGGGTCTCTCTCTGTTTGTGTGTGTGTGTGTGTGTGTGTGTGTGTGTGTGTGTGTGTGTGTGTGTGTGTGTGTGTGTGTGAGTGTGAGTGTGAGAGTGTGTGTGTTAAGTAAGCCGGCCTCTGAGAGGGTCTAGTGTGTGTGTGTGTGTGCGTGCATGCGTGCGTGCGTGCGTGCATGCATGCTTGCATGCATGCGTGCGTGCCTGTGTGTGCGTGTGTGTGTGTGTGTGTGTATGTGTGTGTGCATGTGTGTGCATGTGTGTGCGTGTGTGTGCGTGTGTGTGTGTTGAACGAGCAGGCCTCAGAGGGGGTCTAGTGTGAACAGATGTGGAACTCTAGTGAAACACATCAGCCAACCATCTTGGACCCCGAACCTGACATCCCTGTGTGTGTGTGCGTTTGTGTGTGTGTGTGTGTGTGTGTGTGTGTGTGTGTGTGTGTGCGTTCGTGTGTGTTGGTTCATGTCACACATGTGCATTATTAAAACTAATCCCTTTCCAGGCAGCGATGCATGCTATGACTGGTTTCCACGGCGATGGAGAAGAACCAAGACAGTTCTAGAACTGTTCCAGCAGTGTTTGTGCAGCGTTTTGTTTTTGGTAGCGTAAGGACTGGAAAAGAAGATGAGATTACACATTACACAACTGGCTAAAAAAACTCAAAAAAAAAAAAGCCTCACTCAGTGTTGTCAAAATGTTCTCCTTACTGTAATCAAGGTCTGTGCTAGGTATAGGCAGACAAGGCGGGCGCCTAGGCGACCGAAATTGGCGTTTTAGCATTGCCTGTAGAATTTTGTCTAATTAGAATCAGGGCTTTGAACCGGTTCAAGGAACGAAAACGAAAACCGGGAACTTTCTGAATTTTACAGGGAATTTTACAGAAACGAAACTGGAAACTTTATTATTTTTTATGTTCTGGAACAGGAGTGCAAAAAATTTAAAAGTAATGGTAATTAATACCGTTCCTCAAACTAAAAAAAGATATATATTAATTTCCTGCGCACGTTACCATGACGGCTGAGGTTCACGTCCTGTGTGACATCAGACATTCTCTGACTGAATGGAGAGAGCTGTGGATTACAAAGTCTCCACTCCACATCTTAAATAAGAGAAACCACTGTCATACAAAAAGGGCAGAGTTTCCATTGCATCATTTTAAGATATTGCAGAGAAGTGCGTGTAAAGTGCACTGAGAATGTTCTACGTTATTGGGCATCTATGGCCGCTTCAAATATGCACAAACTCACAATGTCCATCATAGCGCTCCCCGTGACCCAAGTCATTGTGGAGCATGCATTTTCATCATTGAGGTTTATTCTCCGCTTTTCTGCTTAGGTCGTCCCTGAATGACAAAATTCTGAAGGATATTATTTTCATCCACTTGAATAAACAATTTGGAATGCAGGCTGACTCATTTGCACTTCCGTCTTTCTTGGTTAATAAACGTCAGTTAGGCCTATGGGGAGTAATCAGCTGAAAGGAACGAAATTAACCGTTCCGGGAACAATATTTTTTTGTTCTAACCGGTTCGGGAACGTCAATTTATTGGTGGAACTCATAACCGGAAACGTTATAATTCCGTTTCTGTTCAGAACGGAACATTTTGAACGGTTCAAAGCCCTGACTAGAATATGTTGTTGAATATATACTGTACGTAGGTACCAGGGCCGTTGCCACAGGGGGGCATTGGAGGGCATTGCCCCCCCAGCCAAGCTGTTGTGCCCCCCCAGGGCCTATTCACCTAAACATGCTGATATTGTCATTAATATGCAACAAATGAGTATTTTTTCTGAATACAGTAAATATAGAGTATAAGATAAAATTCCACCTTTGCTTAACCACCATAGCCCTAATAAACAAATAAATGAATAGGCTACACTATTTAGACATTGTCAGTAGACCTAAATGTGAAATAATAAGTGAACAGTGATCCTTTGAAATAATGGGATTGTCCCATATTTAGAAACAAAAGTACTGTTCCGTAGAGCTGAAACTGAGCCCACAATTTGGTTAAAATGCAGGAAATTGCATCTAAGAAATCGTCGCCTTAGGATTATAGGGTTCTATCTGACTTTTGACCAGTTCTGAGATATTGAGGTTTAAAGATTTTGCACTCTGTAGATCAGCAGTGGCATATGGAATAGGTTTGTTTGATACACTAGACTCAAAGACACCTTCAATGAACTCTAAATCTGAAATATTAAAATCATCGAACATTTGGAAGTGGTGTTTTTTAAAACAGGTAAAATGTAGATAGAACCTTATTGCACTGAAATCGCAAAATGTTTTTAGGATTATAAGGTTCTATCTACCAAAACATCAGAATTAACAATAATTTCTGAACAAAACTCATAGATTACTAATAAAATAGTTGTAACAACACTGTATAAAGAAAATTAAGTGGTATTTGGAGAATCCAGGCCACTGTATGTATTGCTGTAAGATGCGATTTTGCACTGTATAATTGGGGCAGTCTGTAGATCATAATTGGCATATGGAAAATGTTAATTTGATACACTTGAGTTAAAGACACTTTAAATGAACTCTAAATCTGAAATATTGAAATCATTGAACATTGGGAAGTGGTGTTTTTTAAACAGGTTAGAATGCAGATAGAACCTTACCGTACCAGCAAAATGTTTTTAGAATTATAGGGTTCTCATCTACCAAAACATAGAAATTAACAATGAATTTCTGAACAAAAACTCATAGATTACTAAACAATGGTTGTACCATAACAACTATTTAAAGAATATTAATTGGCATTTTGGAGATTTCAGGCCACTGAAGGCCTATATATAGCCTATATGTATATATTGTATGTATTTATATACAATACCCGTAGTTAGATAGAGTTTTTAACCTAGATATTAGAAACCCTTGGTTATTAGGGGTTCAGGGGCTTGTCCCCCAACAAAATGAGGGGAAAAACGTCAAATTTTAACACAATATCAATCAGAATGGCCGGGCCCCCCCCCCCCCCCCCCAAATGCACGCCGCATTGTGGTGGAGAAATCCTATGTCCCAAGGGGGGGGGCTGTAATCATCTTATCCCGGGGCCCGATATACTTTTTAATCGGGGTGTTATGCAGCTTCACGATGAAATATGACATATTTTGTAAAGTATTCTTAGGAATTACCATTTTGTCAATACAATTAAGTAGCATTTTTTCAGGGGGACCTAGTCAGAAGGTGGGTGTCTGTGTGTGAAGGGAAAAAAAGGCACGCCTTCAATATTGGCCTAAGTGCAGGGGGAAAGAAAGGAAATCCTGATTTTGTGTTCATAGTACAGACTGCAAAAGTTTTCTCCACACCCTGGCCAAGTGGTTAAGGAGACTAATTGTTACAGGTTCAAATCCCACCATCTCACTCCCTGGCTGAGATGTCCTTGAGCAAGAAACCTAACCCCTTACTTCTCCAGGGACTATAGCCAATACCCTGTACAAATACCCTGTACTGTAAGTCCCTTTGGATGAGGGCCTAATGTTATGTAATGTACTGTAAAATATATACCAGGTACAGATCTGTCAGCACTGCAATACAATTCAAATGTGCATTACAGCCAATGTTTTTGTATGAGGTATGTATCTAACATATTGCATTTACTGCAGTAAAAGTGTACTTGTTAGACTATTCCAGGGCTCCATATAATACATTACAACAGGTAGGCCTACCTGCTTTTCACATTCAGGGAATGAATAATGATATGCACAATGTTTTAAAAGTGGATGATGAGCTTTAGGGTCCCCTTGGTTCTTGGGTCACTTGGCCTGGGTGGGTCGGTGTAATCTATCATTGAGCCCACAACATTATCTTAATAAATAGGCCTAATATGCTATAAGCCACTAAAAAAATCTTCACATCAGCTTAAATTTACCAAAAAGTAAAGGTCCAATAGGATATGTGCAGCACCTGTTCCACAGATGGCACCTGGGAAAGGCTAGCCATGGCAAGATTAGATAGAGCTAGCTAGATAGAGAGATTTTATTTTAACGTTTGTCCCATTATTGCAGTGGGAACCAAAAAGTGTAAAAATAATAATAATTAGTGATCCAAAGCCATAGTATATTAAATAGTTAGATAATACCATGATGGTAGGCCTACGCCATGCGCAACCATCAATACAAACACTGCAAGTCTACAACACGTGCGTAACGTTTACCGTCATTATACCTTCCCATATGAATAGGGACTGCTTGGCTCAGTAATGATGGCATCTCATCGCGTGATAAGGTAGGCCTATTGATAGCTAGTTTGGTCATGTCCATGATACTACTGGCTACTTTTCGAGCAATTCTGACCCAACGCCACGCAAAACCTAATATTTCCTCACGTAAGCACAGCTAATTGGCAAGCATGGGATTAAGAATTGCCACGTTTGTTCTTTGAATGTGTTTCGACTTCAACTTTCTAACGTGGGCTACATCAGTGTCACCGTAAGTTGCAAGATCTGTCCAACTTGGTGCATAGCTCCGCCTTTTGCTGATTAAATAAGCGGGGGTGCATTGGAGTCGCCATCCTTGCTTTGAATGGCAAACAGAAGCTCATATTTGCAACATTTTGCGAGGCAATGGTAGCACTGAGACTGGAGACATGCGTTGGTATCATAACAAACGAAAAAGCAGCTGATTAGCCGCTTTGCAAAGCTGCTACGTTCAATTGCGTCAGATAGAACCCTATAATTCTAAGTTGAAGTGCGGTTTTGCAGATAGAACCTTCTGGTTCTGAGGATTAAACGGTGAAAAATGCATAAAATGTTTAAAAATCTATTCTAGGATGTAAAGCTGTGTTACTATAATATGACTATGGCAATAACTCAATTTCGACCAAAATGTCAGATAGAACCTTATAATCCTAGAGCGACGAAATACAAATTTTTCTACAAAATGTATTACCTGTAGATCAGCTGTGCTCACTCTGCTTTACAACGCTGTGTTTACACATGCCATTTCCAAATGCACAAAAAGGGAAGGGGATGTTTGCCTAGGGCACCATATAGACTTGAACCGGCCCTGATTGCGATGCAGAATCAGACCTGCCACCCTCACATTTTACTGTCTGGCGGTTCTGGTGGCATGCCAAGATGTGTGAGGTGAGAAGAGCATTGCTGGTTGCATTGTATATTGTTTAAAGCCTGGCTCAAACTACACGATTGTTGGCCCGATTCTTGGCTGAAAACCCCCCTTACGACAATCGCTGGAACGTTACCCCCCAGGACCACTAAGAACGTTCTAAGATAGAAGTTTGGTAGCTGAGAGAGTCGCCAATCGCAAATCGTAGAAATCTAACAGTGTTTGATATTTGCGACTGGAAATAGAACGTCGGGCATTGTCTCGGTGGTTGCGAGCAGGGATGAGATTGACAGTTGCGATTCTCTTCTAGTGTGCGGTGCACCCCGACGCCAAAATCGGACACTCAATCGCTATCGTGTAGTTTGAGCCTGCCTTAACAGTGTTTCTATGGACTCTCTTCCTATGATCTATTCAACAGCAACAGTAAAAAAAAATATGACTCAAAAGAACGTGACTGAAATGTTTGGGGCGTTGACAGTTGCGCCGGGAATCATTTTCCAGATCCTTCTCCATCTCTCTCTCCCACTCGCTTCCTGTCACCTTCTCACATGGTCCTCGAAATCAAAGTCTCTAAATAATATTTATAGGGTCCATAAAAAAACTGTCATTAGTTTGCCATTTTAGTTCTCTGTTGTTTCATTGTTGTACTGTATTGTATTGTATTTATCAGACAACAAAAGACAAAATGTTAGCGTATGTTCTCTACTAGGGATAACTCCCACATAACACCTGGGCAGACACACCAGAGAGAAAAGCAGGGCCGTAACGAGACATTTTCAAATATCGAGGTCAAATATTGCATGCTGTACTGTACTACATACTGTACATTTAGAAATGCTTCAAATACTTCAGTTGTCTGAATGTATCATTGTTGGTCATGTTTCGGTTTTAATCAACAGATACATTTTACATTACTGAAAAAAAAAATACTGAGGACATAACCTCTGTGTCCTCAATGTTAGGTTACGCCCATGGACACAAGACATACGGTACAACTAAGAAGGGCGAGGTTCTGTTGGTTACATCGTTTTTGGCAAATAACGATACACTGACAAGTGTAATATTCAAGCAGCCTAAAGCCAAATCCAAAGGCATCCCTGTGCTGTGTGGTGTGTGGTTCCCAACCTTTTTCTTAAGGGACCCATGTTTTTACTATTGTAAGCTTTGGTGACCCAACCACGCGAGCGCCCGCACGAGACGGAGTCACAAGATGCCCTCTGTTTCCTGCGAAAACTTATTTTAGTTATTTTATTCCTCAATTCGTCTTTGGTCAAATATAGAATAAATGTTTAATGTAGCACTTACAATTTGTTGCGTCTATGCATTCATTAGTTAAATGCTTTGTCTTTTATTCAACGTGGGCTATATATGTTAAAAACGAAACCCCTTAAAATCCCGAGGGCTCCTCGACCCCCTGTGGATCTTTGGCGACCCATAAGGGGGGTCCCGACCCATAGGTTGGGAACCACTGCTCTAGTGTGTGTCTGCTTTCTGTTTTAGCTGAACTGTTAGAACGGAGGAGGACAGGTGGGCTTAAGATGATCCATAGACCAGCTGTGTGTGCGGGTAGGTGTGTGTGTGTGTGTGTGTGTGTGTGTGTGTGTGTGTGTGTGTGTGTGTGTGTGTGTGTGGGGGGGTAGGTAGGTGTGTGTGTGTGTGTGTGTGTGTGTGTGTGTGTGTGTGTGTGTGTGTGTGTGTGTGTGTGTGTGTGCGTGTGTGTGTGTGTGTGTGTGTGTACGTGCATGTCGATGTGTACAGATGTGTTTCAAGGAACGGAAGGATGAGGACTGTAAAGAGAGACATGAGAGAGCTAAAGAGCGATAAGAAGTGAACAAGAGCATAACCTGTGTGTGTGTGTGTGTGTGTGTGTGTGCGCGTGTGTGTGTGCGTGTGTGTGTGCGTGTGTGCGCGCGTGTGTGTGCGCGCGCGCGTGTGTGTCTGTGTGTGTGTGTGTGTGTGCGTGTGTTTGTATGTGTGTGTGCAGGGGGAGGAGGAGGAGAAAGAAGTAGAGGAGGAGAAAGAGGAGGAAGAACATGAGGAAGAGGAGGAAGAAGAGGAAGAGGAGGAGAAGGAGGAGGTGGAAGAAGAAGAGGAGGAGGAGGAGGAAGAAGAGGAGGAGGAAGTGGAGGAGGAGGAAGAGGGGGAAGAACAGGAGGAAGAGGAGGAGTAGAAGCTAGAGAAGGAGAAGGAGGAGGAGGAAGAAGAGGAGGAGGAGCAGGAGGAGGAAGAAGAGGAAGAGGAGGAAGAGAAGGAGGAGGAGGAAAAGCACGAGGAGGTGGAGGAGTAGAGGAAGAGGAGGATGAGGGGGTCAGAAAGCATCCAGAAGAGACGTTGGGAGCAGGAGAACGGCATGAGAGGGTCGTCCGAGGAGAGGATTTATATTTAACATAAATGGAATGGAATTCAGGCCTTCAGAGGCTATTATAAATAATAATGGTTTCACGCACAGGGATATATATAACTGAAGGATAACTGAAGTATATGATGATGAAAAGGTGTGGTGGAGGGAAGTGTTGGAGCTAGCGAAAGAGAGAAAAAAAGACAAGAACAGCCGGGCGGAGGGCGGAGAGGCGAGCCCGAGCGAGAGAGCGAGAGTGCAGGGGGCCGGGAGAGAAGAAGAGTGGAAAGTAAAAACAGTAAGAAAAGACACACAGATACGAGTACGACCGAGAGGAGAGAGGACGATGAGAGAGAGAGAGAGAGAGAGAGAGAGAGAGAGAGAGAGAGAGAGAGAGAGGAAGTGTACAGTGAGGTGTGAGAGGAGAAGAGGAATAGAGGTGTGAAGGAGAAGTACAGACAGCAAATGAGGAGAGAGAGGATGGAGGCGGGCGAGAGGTAGCGGGGGGCGCGGGGGGCCGCGGTGTGAGCGGGTTGTGGATGGTGTGTCTAGGATCCCTCTCTGAGGGGATGATCGGATCTGAATATAGCCTGAGGGGATGGGGATGAAATGGAGGGGATGAAAGGGGGATTGAGATGAAGAGTGGAGTTTGGGGGAGATGAAGAGAAGTGAAGGAGAGAAAAGAGCTAGTGTGTGTGTTTGCGTTGTGGTGCTGTCTGCAATCTCCTTGGGCTGTGTGTGTGTGGGGGTGTGAAGTGTGTATTTGTTCGTGTTCTTGCGTGTGGTTGTAGTTTTTTGGTTTTGGTGTTTTTTGCGTTGTGTGTGTTGTTTGCGGTTGGCCCCTCGGGTCGTGGGGGTGTGGTATTTGGCGGTTGTGTGTGCATATGTTGTCTGTGTGTGTATGTGTGTTGATGAGGGTGGAGGAGACGAGAGGAGAGAGGAGAGAGAGAGGTCAGGGACACGAAGAAAAAGGAAGAGGAGAAGAGAAACAGAAATCCCAGAAAGATGGGGGGAGGAAAAAGGGAGAGGTACGAGGTTTTTAGGTTAGAGACCGCTAGAGAGAGCGAATAGGAGAGGAGCGAGAGGGGAGGGGAGGTAGAGGAGCTTAGAGAGCGAGAGAGGGAGAATAGGGAGAGAGAGAGAAGGTAGCGGAGGAGGAGAGGAGGGCGAGAATGAGAGAAGAGAGAGGAGGAAGAAGAGAGGGAGAGAATGAAGGGAAGTAGGGAAAGGAGCTGTGTGGAGGGGATGGGCGATGAGGGGAGATGAGAACGAGTGGGTGAGGCGGGGGAGATGAGGAGCGGTGGAGTAGAGAGGAGCGGGGGGAGAGCACGAGAGGCGGAGTGAGAGAGAGAGCCAGGTTGGGGATGAGGAGCGGGATGGAGCTATGAGAAGAGAGCGGGGGTGTTGGAGAGCGGAGAGAGTGAGGGAGAAGCGAGAGGCGGGGCCGGAGCGCGCGGAAGGGGAGGCGCGGGAGCGCGCGGGGCGGTGTACTTTGTTGTCTTGTGTTATCGGATGTGTGTGTCTCGTGTTGATGTGTGTGTGTGTGTGTGTTTGTGTGTGTTTATGTTGTTGAGTGAGAGTGTGTGAGAGTTGAATTAGATTGTGTGTTTGTAGTTTGTGTTGTGTGGAGTCGTACTGTGTCGCTTGTGTGTGTATGTGTGTGTGTGTGTGTGTGTGTGACAGAACTAAAAAGAGAAGGAGTAGAGCTGAGAACTGTACAGTGAAGAGAGGGAACGTGGTTGTTGTTATTGTGGACAGAGAGCCAATTTGGGAACTCTGTTTGTGTACCATACCTGGGTTTTTATGTTGGAATAAACAAACATTTTTTCTCCTCGAAATTTTACCATGACGAGAGTCTTGACGGAGGCCAGAGAGAGCAGGCTGAGAGAGCTTATTTGTGCTGCTGACATATTGTTTTTTTTTTTTTTTGAGACGCGGGAGAGCGGGAGAGGAGCTGAGAGCTTAGGAGAAGCTGTCGATGAATATATTATGCATGCGCCAGTTATGTGTGTTGGTGACCAGCGCTGACCAAAGTTGGAGAAAAAAAAAATGTTTTTGGAACCTTTGTTTTCAGAGGAAAAAAAACAAAAAAAACCTCTATCTGTTTGTTTTATCTGTGATTGTTGAACGAAAGAACGGCCTAATATTAATAAACGAACAAGGTTGTTTAATTCAAATACCGGGTTTGTGAGGAGTATATGTGGATGTGTTGTGTGTACACGTAAGGACCCTAGGCACCCTACGCAGACATTCGCCGGGCAGGAGGCGGAAACAGACCAGGGACGTCACGGAGCGAGAGCTGGCCCCACCGAGCCAACAGCCCATACGCAGCAGAGAGAGAGACGAGAGGAGAGAGAGTGGAGAGGAGAGACGATGGTGGAGGAAGAGAAAACGAGCAGAGCCGATTGGAGAGAGATACGCTAGAGATTGACTTGATTTACGAGTCTGGATAGGAAGAGAGGAGAGAGAGGATGGAGAGGGAGGATAGAGGATCGAGGGGAGAAGATAGAGGAGAGGAAAGAGAGATTATTGTGGATTGGATAGTTTTGAATGGGGAGGGAGGGGGAGGGAGAGGAGCTCGTGGTGGTGAGATGAGGAGCCGGATGGAGGGAAGGGAAGAGAGAGGAGGAGGGATTAGAGAGGGATAGGAGAGAGAGAGGGATAGGATTGTTATTAGGTTAGAAATGTGTTTCGTGTGTTGGTGTGGGGGGACTGGAAGTGTGGTTATGTAATGTCGGGGATATATTATCACTTTCCCCGCCTGTAGGGGTGTTATGAGCCTTGAAACCCATCTGGGAGTGGAGATTTTAAGGGCTCCTCCTTTTCATCTCTGTCTTCCTGCTCCTTCTCTCTTCCCTTCTCTTCTCTCTCTTCTNTTCTCTTCTCTTCCTCTTCTCTTCTTTCTTTCTCTTCCTCTTCTCTTATCTTCTCTTATCTTCTCTTCTCTCGTCTTCTCCGTCTCTTCTCCTTCTCTCTCTTCTCTCTTCTCTCTTTCTTTTTTTCTCTTCTCTCTCTCTGTCTCTTCTCTTCTCTTCTCTTCTCTTCTCTTCTCTTCTCTTCTCTTCTCTTCTCTTCTCTTCTATTCTCTTCTCTTCTCTTCTCTTCTTCTTCTCTTTTCCCTTCTTCTTCCTTTTTTCTCTC